>NC_084559.2:9048145-9193145 GCF_033978685.3 Nerophis lumbriciformis
CCTTAGCATTTGCCTATACGGTCTATGCCACGGGCCGGCCCTGAGTGAGATATCTCCACAATCCTTTTAAACAATTTGAAATACCGTATTTTTCTCCTAATAATTGAAAACGAAAAATGCACAGGATTGATCTACAAAACATATGTTTGATTTCTGAAATTAAGAATGTCTGGTTTTTCACATATCGCAGTCAGAAACTAAAGTTTTTCTACAAATGTTATGAATGTTCTATCGACACCGGACTTTGCACCTTTGTGCTGTCTCTTATCTCGCTGTGTCAATAATCCTCTCCAAACGTCTGGCATCTGTTGAGATTTTTAACCCATTTGGTCTTTAACTTCAGATATCATGCCGATGACGAGAGGCAGCTAACACAGAACCCAGAACCAGTGAAGTGGTCACGTTGTGTAAATGGTAAATAAAAAGAGAATACAACAAATCCTTTTCAACTTACAGGTAAAAGCCAGTAAATTAGAATATTTTGAAAAACTTGATTTATTTCAGTAATTGCATTCAAAAGGTGTAACTTGTACATTATATTTATTCATTGCACACAGACTGATGCATTCAAATGTTTATTTCATTTAATTTTGATGATTTGAAGTGGCAACAAATGAAAATCCAAAATTCCGTGTGTCACAAAATTAGAATATTACTTAAGGCTAATACAAAAAAGGGATTTTTAGAAATGTTGGCCAACTGAAAAGTATGAAAATGAAAAATATGAGCATGTACAATACTCAATACTTGGTTGGAGCTCCTTTTGCCTCAATTACTGCGTTAATGCGGCGTGGCATGGAGTCCATGAGTTTCTGGCACTGCTCAGGTGTTATGAGAGCCCAGGTTGCTCTGATAGTGGCCTTCAACTCTTCTGCGTTTTTGGGTCTGGCATTCTGCATCTTCCTTTTCACAATACCCCACAGATTTTCTATGGGGCTAAGGTCAGGGGAGTTGGCGGGCCAATTTAGAACAGAAATACCATGGTCCGTAAACCATGCACGGGTAGATTTTGCGCTGTGTGCAGGCGCCAAGTCCTGTTGGAACTTGAAATCTCCATCTCCATAGAGCAGGTCAGCAGCAGGAAGCATGAAGTGCTCTAAAACTTGCTGGTAGACGGCTGCGTTGACCCTGGATCTCAGGAAACAGAGTGGACCGACACCAGCAGATGACATGGCACCCCAAACCATCACTGATGGTGGAAACTTTACACTAGACTTCAGGCAACGTGGATCCTGTGCCTCTCCTGTCTTCCTCCAGACTCTGGGACCTCGATTTCCAAAGGAAATGCAAAATTTGCATGGTTGGGTGATGGTTTGGGGTGCCATGTCATCTGCTGGTGTCGGTCCACTCTGTTTCCTGAGATCCAGGGTCAACGCAGCCGTCTACCAGCAAGTTTTAGAGCACTTCATGCTTCCTGCTGCTGACCTGCTCTATGGAGATGGAGATTTCAAGTTCCAACAGGACTTGGCGCCTGCACACAGCGCAAAATCTACCCGTGCCTGGTTTACGGACCATGGTATTTCTGTTCTAAATTGGCCTGCCAACTCCCCTGACCTTAGCCCCATAGAAAATCTGTGGGGTATTGTGAAAAGGAAGATGCAGAATGCCAGACCCAAAAACGCAGAAGAGTTGAAGGCCACTATCAGAGCAACCTGGGCTCTCATAACACCTGAGCAGTGCCAGAAACTCATCGACTCCATGCCACGCCGCATTAACGCAGTAATTGAGGCAAAAGGAGCTCCAACCAAGTATTGAGTATTGTACATGCTCATATTTTTCATTTTCATATTTTTCAGTTGGCCAACATTTCTAAAAATCCCTTTTTTGTATTAGCCTTAAGTAATATTCTAATTTTGTGACACACGGAATTTTGGATTTTCATTTGTTGCCACTTCAAATCATCAAAATTAAATGAAATAAACATTTGAATGCATCAGTCTGTGTGCAATGAATAAATATAATGTACAAGTTACACCTTTTGAATGCAATTACTGAAATAAATCAAGTTTTTCAAAATATTCTAATTTACTGGCTTTTACCTGTATATTCAATTGAATAGACTGCAAAGACAAGATACTGGAAAACTGTTATCTTTTGCAAATATGAGCTCATTTGGAATTTGATGCCTGCAACATGTTTCAAAAAAAGCTGGCACAAGTGGCAAAAAAAGAGTGAGAAAGTTGAGGAATGCTCATCAAAGACTTATTTGGAACATCCCACAGGTGAACAGGCTAATTGGGAACAGGTGGGTGCCATGATTGGGTATAAAAGTAGATTCCATGAAATGCTCAGTCATTCACAAACAAGGACGGGGCGAGGGTCACCACTTTGTCAACAAACGCCTGAGAAAATTGTTTAAGAACAACATTTCTCAACCAGCTATTGCAAGGAATTTAGGGATTTCACCATCTACGCTCCGTAATATCATCAAAAGGTTCAGAGAATCTGGAGAAATCACTGCACGTAAGCAGCAAAGCCTGTGACCTTCGATCCCCCAGGCGGTACTGCATGAAAAAGCAACATCGGTGTGTAAAGGATATCACCACATGGGCTCAGGAACACTTCAGAAAACCACTGTCAGTAACTGCAGTTAAATAAATAAATAAAATAATAGGTTGATAGGTCCAACAGGAAAAGAAACATGTTTGATATCGCCAACCACAGTGAGGCCAATTCAAAATTCAAAACGGTTATGCCGCTTTACCATTAACTAAAAAATGTAAACAAATCAATTTATTTCGACCAGCGATCTTTACCAAAGGGTTTTGTGACCTATAGGAGGTCCTTGAAGGTCCTGCAGGGGGGTTGTGACATTTTTGGTTGGTTAGAAGTGTTTTGCTATATCATTTTTCCACAAACTTAAATGTCTTTAAATATATACATAATAATATTAAAAATATAATAATGAAAACAAATTAATATTGCATATTTAAAATAACCAGAAAAAATAAACCTGTGTATTAATTGAATATGTTAGTATTAGACAATAACAAGCTACCTTTAGGACCAGTTTAAAACATTTTATACACCACATCTACAGTAAGTTTGGGGGTCCTTGAACTAGAAAATGTTGAAGGCCCCTGATTTAGATATGACTTTTGGGAAAAGGTTTGGCTACAATATAAACTTGGATAGTACGATCGGCTGCAGGATTAGGTCTCTGCTTTTTGCAGATGATGTGGTCCTGATGGCTTCATCTGGCCAGGATCTTCAGCTCTCGCTGGATCGGTTCGCAGCCGAGTGTGAAGCGACTGGGATGAGAATCAGCACCTCCAAGTCCGAGTCCATGGTTCTCGCCCGGAAAAGGGTGGAGTGCCATCTCCGGGTTGGGGAGGAGATCTTGCCCCAAGTGGAGGAGTTCAAGTACCTCAGAGTCTTGTTCACGAGTGAGGGAAGAGTGGATCGTGAGATCGACAGGCGGATCGGTGCGGCGTCTTCAGTAATGCGGACGCTGTATCGATCCGTTGTGGTGAAGAAGGAGCTGAGCCGGAAGGCAAAGCTCTCGATTTACCGGTCGATCTACGTTCCCATCCTCACCTATGGTCATGAGCTTTGGGTTATGACCGAAAGGACAAGATCACGGGTACAAGCGGCCGAAATGAGTTTCCTCCGCCGGGTGGCGGGGCTCTCCCTTAGAGATAGGGTGAGAAGCTCTGTCATTCGGGGGGAGCTCAAAGTAAAGCCGCTGCTCCTCCACATGGAGAGGAGCCAGATGAGGTGGTTCGGGCATCTGGTCAGGATGCCACCCGAGCGCCTCCCTAGGGAGGTGTTTAGGGCACGTCCGACCGGTAGGAGGCCGCGGGGAAGACCCAGGACACGTTGGGAAGACTATGTCTCCCGGCTGGCCTGGGAACGCCTCGGGGTCCCAAAGGAAGAGCTGGACGTAGTGGCTCGGGAGAGGGAAGTCTGGGCTTCCCTGCTTAGGCTGCTGCCCCCGCGACCCGACCTCGGATAAGCGGAAGAAGATGGATGGATGGATGGATGGATAGTACGATCGTTTTAGAAACATAAAATCTGTCACGATGACTGCGTCTGAAGGGATGTTAAATGAGCAATTATCTCTAAGGGCTTTTGAATGGATCAGGCAGCTGGAGCAAACTTTTCAAACCAACACTTCTGAATGAAAGTTTATCAGTGACAAAGTGTAATTGTATCCACCAAGCAATTCAGTCAGAGTAGAACAAGCACACACCAGCAGTGCACGACGACCAAGTTGATGATCAGTTACTAAAGTGATCATCGCCATAATCATGTGGCCCCCAACAACTGCATAGTGTTCGTGCCAGGGGCCGGCCCTCAATGTGACTATTTTGAAGTGGCCATTAATGACCCTTGTTTTAAATCAATGAACATCTGTGGAAAGAGATGAAACATGCATTCTGGAGCAGTTTGCTCTTGGGTGGTGGGCCAAATGACTACGCTGACAGGTGCAGTTATAGCAAGTGCTTGAGTTTAAATATTAGGTTCGGGGGCAAATCTTTTGGTTTATTTTTTTATTTTTATTTAAGTTTTGTTGAACCAAAATTCCAAAGCAAAGTCTGATTTCCAGGCATTCATTTTTGGTAAATTTTTTTAATCAATTTTCACTTTTGTCAAATTGTCATTAAGGTAAGGTCTATTCAGGTGTACTGGAGAGGAGGCTACGCCGGATAGTCGAACCTCGGATTCAGGAGGAACAGTGTGGTTTTCGTCCTGGTCGTGGAACTGTGGACCAGCTCTATACTCTCGGCAGGGTCCTTGAGGGTGCATGGGAGTTTGCCCAACCAGTCTACATGTGTTTTGTGGACTTGGAGAAGGCATTCGACCGTGTCCCTCAAGAAGTCCTGTGGGGAGTGCTCGGAGAGTATGGGGTATCGGACTGTCTGATTGTGGCAGTCCGCTCCCTGTATGCTCAGTGCCAGAGCTTGGTCCGCATTACCGGCAGTAAGTCGGACACGTTTCCAGTGAGGGTTGGACTCCGCCAAGGCTGCCCTTTGTCACCCATTCTGTTCATAACTTTTATAGACAGAATTTCTAGGCGCAGTCAAGGCGTTGAGGGGATCTGGTTTGGTGGCTGCGGGATTAGGTCTCTGCTTTTTGCAGATGATGTGGTCCTGATGGCTTCATCTGGCCAGGATCTTCAGCTCTCACTGGATCGGTTCGCAGCCGAGTGTGAAGCGACTGGGATGAGAATCAGCACCTCCAAGTCCGAGTCCATGGTTCTCGCCCGGAAAAGGGTGGAGTGCCATCTCCGGGTTGGGGAGGAGATCTTGCCCCAAGTGGAGGAGTTCAAGTACCTCGGAGTCTTGTTCACGAGTGAGGGAAGAGTGGATCGTGAGATCGACAGGCGGATCGGTGCGGCGTCTTCAGTAATGCGGACGCTGTATCGATCCGTTGTGGTGAAGAAGGAGCTGAGCCGGAAGGCAAAGCTCTCAATTTACCGGTCGATCTACGTTCCCATCCTCACCTATGGTCATGAGCTTTGGGTTATGACCGAAAGGACAAGATCACGGGTACAAGCGGCTGAAATGAGTTTCCTCCGCCGGGTGGCGGGGCTCTCCCTTAGAGATAGGGTGAGAAGCTCTGCCATCCGGGGGGAGCTCAAAGTAAAGCCGCTGCTCCTCCACATGGAGAGGAGCCAGATGAGGTGGTTCGGGCATCTGGTCAGGATGCCACCCGAACGCCTCCCTAGGGAGGTGTTTAGGGCACGTCCGACCGGTAGGAGGCCGCGGGGAAGACCCAGGACACGTTGGGAAGACTATGTCTCCCGGCTGGCCTGGGAACGCCTCGGGGTCCCACAGGAAGAGCTGGACGAAGTGGCTGGGGAGAGGGAAGTCTGGGCTTCCCTGCTTAGGCTGCTGCCCCCGCGACCCGACCTCGGATAAGCGGAAGAAGATGGATGGATGGATGGATGGATTGTGGGTTTTTCCTTAATCGGCATAGGGATGCCAGCACATTCAACGATGACTGTACATGCAAAGATGACTGTGCATTTTTTTTATGTATCTGCATTAAATAGAGAGGACCCCTGGCATGTTGCAAAAATGGTGAAAAGCTACATGCAGCAGCACAATCTGCCTCAGAGAGAAGTGGTAGAGTCTACAGGACTGAACCAGTCGCACCTCTCCCAGCATCTCAACAAAGGCACGCCGATGAAGAACCAGAAGAGAGCCGCACTGTACAGTTGGTATGTCAAGAAGCAGTGTGAAATCAGCCAACGTGAGTACAGAGCCGCAATGAGCGCTTTCAAAAAGCTTGCGTGTTGCGTAAGAGTGGAAGTATAAGAGGATCTTACCTTTACCTGCTAGAGTTCACCAATGCCAAACATGGCTTCATGTCCGTGGAGGAGCCTGGCGAAGACACCAGGAAGGGTCGGAGGAACAGGTTCAAATGGGGACCAGCATCCCTGCAGATCCTTTTCCATGCATACGAACGACAGAAAAACCCCAGCAAGGAGGAGAGGGAAGGCTTGGTGGAGGAGTGTAACAGGTATGACATGCAGAGTACAACAACATTTATCACATTCAACATCACATGAAGCAATTCAGATCGGATTGTACTCGCAAGCGTGGATGCTTCATCGGGTACACTAGAACAAGCCAATAATCAAATGTTGGTTCTGGGGTCACATAAACCCGAATTACATTTCCAGTACATTCACAATAATTACTGTACCTATAAACAGAGGTGGGTAGAGTAGCCAGAAATTGTACTCAAGTAAGAGTACTGTTACTTTAGAGATTTATTACTCAAGTAAAAGTAAGGAGTAGTCACCCAAATATTTACTTGAGTAAAAGTAAAAAGTATGTTGTGAAAAAACTACTCAAGTACTGAGTAACTGATGAGTAACATACACACACATATCATATATATATATACACACATATATACAGTATATAATTTATATTTATTTATTTTGCCGTTTTTGTTTACATGTTAAAGGTGTTTTAATGAATATACATGCATGTTTAACACATATAGATTCCTTTCTTTCATGAAGACTAGAATATAAGTTGGTGTATTACCTGATTCTGATGACTTGCATTGATTGTAATCAGACAGTAGTGATGATAACGTCCACGTTTTCGAATGGAAGAGAAAAAAAAGTCTTCCTTTCTGTCTAATACCACATGAAAGTGGTTGGTTTTTGGCATCTTATTTGTCCAGCTTCCATATTCGTTTTTATACACTTTACAAGAAATACATTTGCGGCAAACTCCGTAGCTTGCTAGCTTGTTTGCGCTGGCTTTCGGAGACTCTTGTTTTGAAAGCGCAGGCGCGATGGAGCGGCACTTTTATTGTGAAGACAGGAACTGTGCAGTCAGTCTTTAGGCTTTTGACGGGATGTACGGTTGAAATAAAAAAAGGGTCTTTTTTCCTTCACACTTTTGATTGATTGATTGAAACTTTTATTAGTAGATTGCACAGTACAGTACATATTCCGTACAATTGACCACTAAATGGTAACACCCCAATAAGTTTTTCACACTTGTTTAAGTCAGGTCATGTGACCGCCTGGCTCTGTTTGATTGGTCCAACGTCACCAGTGACTGCATCTGATTGGTGGAACGGAGTGAACGTCACCAGTGACTGTATTTGTTGAAACGCAGGCACTATGAAGGTCTGTCTGACAGACCAAAACAAACAAAGCGTGCATTAACAGATCGATAAAAATTAGTAGCGAGTAGCGAGCTGAATGTAGATAAAAGTAGCGTTTCTTCTCTATAAATATACTCAAGTAAAAGTAAAAGTATGTTGCATTAAAACTACTCTTAGAAGTACAATTTATCCCAAAAGTTACTCAAGTAGATGTAACGGAGTAAATGTAGCGCGTTACTACCCACCTCTGCCTATAAATGACAAAAAGTCCATGTTACCTTTGTGATCATGCAAATGAATACATTAGAAAGTCTTCAAAACAAACAACCTCAGATTTCTTTCGTGTCTTTAATTCAGAAGTATTTCGAATTTAAAAAATCAAATTAATCCTGTCTCGTGTCAGTTGTGCACGGTAAAAAAAGAAGTCAGTAAAAACCTGCAGCTCAGTGCCAGAATTTGAGTGTAAAAATAAAAGTAGTATCGTTTATTCATCTGTAAAAAGAACAACCTTACATTTTAATGGAGAATTGTACTTTAAGCATTATGATGGCGCATTAATTTCACAGAGAACTTCACATTTGCTATTTCCTTAAACAACAACTACCACTAATCATGGTAGACTTTTCAGCGAGCCAACGACGACTACTTTGGGACAAATGATGATCCAGAATCTTATCTTTTTGAGCCTAAGTATACAGAAGATGAGTCACATGTTTTGTAAACTGGGTGATAAGCCCTAGTGAAACACTCAGCATCATGTAACAGTATTGCATACCTGCCAACTTTTGAAATCAGAAAAACCTAGTAGCCAGGGTCCAGGGGTTGCAGGCCCCGGTAGGTCCAGGACAAAGTCCTGGTGGGGGGTTCAGGCTTCGCCCCCCCGACGCAAAATGATTGATTGCATTCAGACAGGTTAAAATGTTGCTAAAACCATCACTTTTCTATCAGTCACAGTGACTTTTCAAAACAAAAATATTACAGCAAAAATCATATGGGTTGATTGACATGTTTATTCTGTAAGCTAACTTCAATAGTTTGAAATTATTTTGACAGTTAATGCCAGTTATCCTGTCAACCTTTCACAAGACTTCAATTTGTTAATTGAAAGTATAAACAGTATAAACACTTTTTACAGTAAACAAATGGTAAAACAGTACTAAACAATTCCATTAAAAGAAAAATTGGTGTCATTATTAACTTTCTGTCCAAGCTTGTATAATCTACTGCCTTGTTCAATTGTAAAAAATATTCTTTGCCTAAAATTCACATTTCTATCACAATTATCATACTGTAAACATGGTAAGCTAACTTCATTAAAATTAATAGTCCTGTCAATAGCATGGAATTACAATTCAAATGTAGTTTTTTTGTAAGCCTTTCAAAAGAATTCAAAATATGAAAAATTAATGAAAATTAATTTAAGCCATCAGACACTTGAAAAGTGGCACATCACATCTCTAATGTAATCATTTGAACTTTTCAACAGAAATAGCACTGCAAAAATATTAAGGACATACTTCTGTATTTTGGTAGTTATGCTGTCAACATTTAACAAGATTTCTTCAACTTGGACTTGAAAGCATAAATAGTATAAACACTTTTAACAGTATAACAGTACTAAACAATTCCAATAGATAACATTGGTGTCATTACCTTTTTGTGGCTAAAATCCAAATGTATTCTATCAGATTGATGTGATCATGCCAGTGCGATTGGAAGTCCATGCTCAATTATTGCCTCCGTAAATAAAACTTCGGCATTTATCACATCCAAAGAATCTGTTTGGGCGACGAAAAACGTTGAAAGTTTTCCACTTGTATCGCTAGCAACGGCATTAGACTTGTGTTTTTTTGTCCCAACGTGGTCTTTTACATCGCTAATTCCTCCGTGTCCGATCGAAAAATCTTGTCTGCACAAGGTGCAATTCGCGTAGTTTTCACCCTTTTTGGAACGGATAATTATTCCCGGATAGGCTTTTGAATATTCTTCACGGAATGACTGCAGTTTTCTTTTCGGTTTAAGACTCGTATGCGATTTTTCTCCGGCTGATTCCATGATCGTTCGCTCGTTTGGAAACAATGGCAACTGGAGCCTCGTGCTTGGCAGCGGTGCTATAAATAGCCTCGCGCATGGCATTCGGGAATGGCTCGATAGGAAGTTACGGGAAGCAGTGTCGATTGTCATTGTTGTTACGCAATTTCGTGAATAAAACTTTTTTTTTAATTAATGAAAAACCGTATTTTTTATCACTGCAACCGTAACCCGGAATAGGTTGATGAAAACCGTACTAATTACGGGAAAACCGGAGTAGTTGGCAGGTATGGTATTGCTAAGTGCTTAACAAGAAATACAAACTCCAAACATAACAAAACAATCACTTACCGTACAATGTCTGCACTCAGTGGGATGTTTTTATCTTTCAGCACAAGACTTGTGTTCCTTGTTTAGATGACGAATTAATCATAATCCTCACAAAAAAAGGGTGGGAGCTAACTAGCATATTGTCGCGTTTTCCTCGGAATGTCTTCAGGTCCATTTGAATTTCAGACTTTACCAACTTCCTGGTGTACGGCCAAAACCTTGTGCTATACAAGTATGAGGCATGATTTTTAATCTAGTGCAAACTTTAACCTGTCATGACTTGATCTTGGGAGTTTGCTTTTCCAGGATGCAACGGAAAGTTGGCTCGTGCGAGACGGGAATGAAGGTACATGATTTATTATTATAAAAAAAAAAGGAATAAATGAAAGTGCGCACAGTGGCGGAGAATAAACTATGAAACCAAAAGACTATAGCAAAAAAGTACAAACAAAAAACACGCACAATGGCAGAGAACAAACTATGAAACCAAAAAGACTATAAATATGGAACAAAAACTTACTTGGCTTGGACAAAAATAGTTGCTTGAGGAATTGACATGGAAAGAAGTATCAGGCATGAACAGAGCATAAATGTGTTGAGGTCGTCAGGACGAACAACAGAAAATGAATGAACTTAAATACTATGGACATGATTAGTGAAAGCAGGTGCGTGACTCAAAACGTGAAACAGGTGCGTGACGTGACAGGTGAAAACTAATGGTTGCTATGGTGACAAACAAGAGTGCACAATGAGTCCAAATGTGGAACAGGCGAAACTAATGGGGTAATCATGGAAACAAGACAAGGGAGTGAAAAGACAGAAACTAAAGAGTCCTATAACTAAACAAAACATGACTTAAAACAAAACATGATTACACAGACATGACATAACCAACTCAGAAGCAAATTTGACAGTGTATTTGCCAGCGTCGTGGCACATTTTGCAAACAGCGTTAGTTTTATCAAGATGCCCCAAAAACCAAAAGAGTGAAGGTGAATGTGTATCGGCTCAGCAATAATTGCCTTGTTGTTGTTGTTATGTTTACTGGCCGACCCACAATTCCTGCCAGATTGACTACAAGGAAACTACACAATCTGTTATATTTCCTGTTAAAATATCAACATTGAATTTAATCAATACAAGATCTGATCTAGTATTTTCTCCTTAAATCACAGCGCTTCAAAGCTGCTCCACCGACGCATTTGGAATCTCATGTCTACGGTATGAGGAAAAACAGTTAATCTTCACGTCCCTAATAATAATAATAATAACCAATATTTTGGTTCCAGTGTGTCTGACACTGTGAGTAATAATTTTAGCTACAAAATGCTCAAGGTTTTAGAGCAGGGCCATTTTAAAAGTAAAAGCCATTTTGCTCTACCTTCTTCTAAACCAAAAAGTCTCTAGTCGCAAAACTACACAGTTTATACATGTATAATCTGTTTTTAATTTTAGAGGCAAATTAATCTTTCCGTGCAGAATTACACTATTTTCTGCTGGGTATGTTTGTTTATTGTAATGTACTGGACATGGGATTCATGGCTCTTAGAAGGGAGCCAGATCTTGACGAACAGTTCCTTTCAAAGAGCTGTTCAAAAGACTGTCCCCTTGTTACATTTGTAGGAAAAAAATCACTGGCAGCAGTTATAAAATAAGATTTGGATTAGAATAATTTAAATCTATATAGTTTACCAATATGTTCCCTATGTTGTAAAAAATATATATATATACACACACAGGTAAAAGCCAGTAAATTAGAATATTTTGAAAAACTTGATTTATTTCAGTAATTGCATTCAAAAGGTGTAACTTGTACATTATATTTATTCATTGCACACAGACTGATGCATTCAAATGTTTATTTCATTTAATTTTGATGATTTGAAGTGGCAACAAATGAAAATCCAAAATTCCGTGTGTCACAAAATTAGAATATTACTTAAGGCTAATACAAAAAAGGGATTTTTAGAAATGTTGGCCAACTGAAAAGTATGAAAATGAAAAATATGAGCATGTACAATACTCAATACTTGGTTGGAGCTCCTTTTGCCTCAATTACTGCGTTAATGCGGCGTGGCATGGAGTCGATGAGTTTCTGGCACTGCTCAGGTGTTATGAGAGCCCAGGTTGCTCTGATAGTGGCCTTCAACTCTTCTGCGTTTTTGGGTCTGGCATTCTGCATCTTCCTTTTCACAATACCCCACAGATTTTCTATGGGGCTAAGGTCAGGGGAGTTGGCGGGCCAATTTAGAACAGAAATACCATGGTCCGTAAACCAGGCACGGGTAGATTTTGCGCTGTGTGCAGGCGCCAAGTCCTGTTGGAACTTGAAATCTCCATCTCCATAGAGCAGGTCAGCAGCAGGAAGCATGAAGTGCTCTAAAACTTGCTGGTAGACGGCTGCGTTGACCCTGGATCTCAGGAAACAGAGTGGACCGACACCAGCAGATGACATGGCACCCCAAACCATCACTGATGGTGGAAACTTCACACTAGACTTCAGGCAACGTGGATCCTGTGCCTCTCCTGTCTTCCTCCAGACTCTGGGACCTCGATTTCCAAAGGAAATGCAAAATTTGCATGGTTGGGTGATGGTTTGGGGTGCCATGTCATCTGCTGGTGTCGGTCCACTCTGTTTCCTGAGATCCAGGGTCAACGCAGCCGTCTACCAGAAAGTTTTAGAGCACTTCATGCTTCCTGCTGCTGACCTGCTCTATGGAGATGGAGATTTCAAGTTCCAACAGGACTTGGCGCCTGCACACAGCGCAAAATCTACCCGTGCCTGGTTTACGGACCATGGTATTTCTGTTCTAAATTGGCCCGCCAACTCCCCTGACCTTAGCCCCATAGAAAATCTGTGGGGTAATGTGAAAAGGAAGATGCAGAATGCCAGACCCAAAAACGCAGAAGAGTTGAAGGCCACTATCAGAGCAACCTGGGCTCTCATAACACCTGAGCAGTGCCAGAAACTCATCGACTCCATGCCACGCCGCATTAACGCAGTAATTGAGGCAAAAGGAGCTCCAACCAAGTATTGAGTATTGTACATGCTCATATTTTTCATTTTCATACTTTTCAGTTGGCCAACATTTCTAAAAATCCCTTTTTTGTATTAGCCTTAAGTAATATTCTAATTTTGTGACACACGGAATTTTGGATTTTCATTTGTTGCCACTTCAAATCATCAAAATTAAATGAAATAAACATTTGAATGCATCAGTCTGTGTGCAATGAATAAATATAATGTACAAGTTACACCTTTTGAATGCAATTACTGAAATAAATCAAGTTTTTCAAAATATTCTAATTTACTGGCTTTTACCTGTATATATTTTACAGTACAAAACTAGCAAGCGTGGTGTGGCCAGGGACAACTGTAACCAGAAAAGTGAATGAATGAAGTCAAAATGATTCCTTTGACTCGTGACATGCACATGCCTGGGAAATTTGTATACGAAATGGCTCGCAAAAAAACAGCTTGAAACTGCGAAATGGCTCTCAGGGATTTCGTAAAAGAGTTGTTCAAACGACTTGACTCGTTTTGCAAACGTCACATATCTACCAGGTATGTGTCCATGGATTGGCAACCGATCAGTATCAGCCAATTTTGGTGAAAAAGTATGAGATTGCCATTGCTGATTAATGCCGATCACAAATGCTGATCCCCTTTGGCTGAAACTATTTATGCCGCTCCTCTAAGATAACAAAAAGTAGCATCGCTGCTGGAGGATTAGGTTGAACATATATATATATATACAGTTGAAGAGAATAGCACTCACCAGAAGTAAAGTGAAACATTTACAGTTGGTATCAATATCGGTCGATCTCACTCATGGATGATCGATAACTTCCCTGAGCTCTACAATTAACTGTGTTCATGGTTAGTTTACCGGGGGGAATTACACACAAGAGGCCGGTGAAATACCAACCAGGACTCAGTCTGTACTTATTCATGGCCTCCTAGACAGTCACAAACTACGGGGCTCTTTCCAAGACCAAACATTTCCCCCGTTGCTAGACTAAAAAGACAATCACCGTGCTTCTTCTTTTCCCAGGGCAGAGTGTCTGCAGAGGGGGGTGTCCCCCTCCCAGCTTGCAGGCCTGGGCTCCAACCTGGTCACTGAAGTTAGGGTCTACAACTGGTTTGCCAACCGCCGAAAAGAGGAAGCCTTCCGGCATAAGCTGGCTCTTGACACGCCTTACACCGGCCAACCTGTTTCTTCGTCCAACCCCAACCTTCCTTCAAGTCCAGAGCTCAGTAATCATTTTAAAAGTTTTACCTTCAACTCTCTGGGGACTGCTAAATTTAATAGACACAAAGTAGCTAAAGGATGAAAAAGTCCTTAGAACGTTTGGAAAATGCATGATTATATTGTGTAATGACTATACAGTTAAAACATTGAATTTATATTGGTAGTCAAGGGGGACTATTTGTCCTCATGCATCTACTCTGTTATAAAGTTTGGAATCTGGCCTTACAAATAATATAGCAATGCATCAGCATTAATTATGTATATTTAGGCCTCAGTGCTTTAACATTTACTGTATGGATCATAACTCATGTTATGCAAATCTTTCAAAAATAAAAACACAGACATAATAATCGCATAATTGGATCAAATGGGCAAAGAGTTGTGGATTAAGACATTAGTGCAAAAAAGTACAAAAAAATCTATAACCAAAATATATTTGTACACTCAACTCCCCAAGGACTTTTTGGTCCTTTAGCTAAACTATTGGGCTAAAAAGATCCCCCAGTGTATTGTTGATATATGAAAGTTAAGATATAGCCGAAGTTACAGCCAAAACTAGAGCCTATATGTACCTCAAAGGACAAAAAGTCCACAATGAAGGGTTAAAAGAAGGGTTAAAAAAACAGTAACAAAAGTACCGTATTTTCCGCACTATTAGCCGCACCTAAAAACCACAAATTTACTCAAAAGCTGACAGTGCGGCTTATAACCCGGTGCGCTTTATATATGGATTAATATTAAGATTCATTTTCATAAAGTTTAGGTCTCGCAACTACGGTAAACAGCCGCCATCTTTTTTCCCCGTAGAAGAGGAAGTGCTTCTTCTTCTACGGTAAGCAACCGCCAAGGTAAGCACCCGCCCCCATAGAAGAAGAAGCGCGCGGGTATTACGTTTCATTTCCTTTGTGTGTTTACATCTGTAAAGACCACAAAATGGCTCCCACTAAGCGACACACTGTGGTTCTAGCTTGCCGTGCTAATGGCCAGAAACTTCCACCCATGGTGATATTCAAAAGGAAGACCTTGCCAAAAGAGAACTTTCCAGCCGGCGTCATCATAAAAGCTAACTCGAAGGGATGGATGGATGAAGAAAAGATGAGCGAGTGGTTAAGGGAAGTTTACGCGAAGAGGCCGGGTGGCTTTTTTCACGCAGCTCCGTCCATGTTGATATACGACTCCATGCGCGCCCACATCACAGATGGTGTCAAAAAACAAGTGAAGCACACAAATACAACACTCGCCGTCATTCCGGGTGGATTAACCAAAGAACTCCAACCGCTCGATATTGGTGTCAACAAGGCATTTAAAGCATGACTGCGAACGGCGTGGGAACAATGGATGACCGAAGGCGAACACACCTTCACTAAGACAGGGAGACAGCGCCGGACGACATACGCCAACATCTGCCAGTGGATCGTAAATGCCTGGGCGGATATTTCGGTCTCAACTGTGGTCCGAGCTTTCCGGAAGGCAGGATTCACGGAACTGCTGGAAAAACAACAGCGACACTGACTCTGATGACTTCGACGAGACGGAGCCGGCCATTTTGGATCCCGTATTCGCCCAACTTTTTAATTCGGACACCGTAGGAGAAGAATTTGAGGGATTTATGAATGAAGAATAACTTCAGAAAGTGAGTGTTATGTTTATTTTGTGTGTTGTGACATTAACGTTCGAGCAACATTAAGTTATTGCTATTGCTCTGCACTATTTTGAATTGTACTATGTTTGTGATTGCACATTTGCACATTACCGTACATTTTGGGAGTGAACAGAGTTGTTAGAAGGCTGGTTTTTAATATATTATTAAAGTTTAACTGACCTATCTGACTGTTTTTTTGACATTCCCTGTAGCGCAGTTAGATGCGGCTTATAACACGGGGCGGCTTATAGGTGGACAAAGTTTTGAAATATGCCGTTCATTGAAGGCGCGGCTTATAACACGGGGCGGCTTATGGTGCGGAAAATACGGTAATTGTTTTCTCAGGAATTTATTCGATCTCAAACGGACTGTTTGGTTTGTCTTCGAAGATGTTTTGCCTCTCAGCAACGTAGGCTTCATCAATCCATGCTCATAGATTGGTCAGATCTAGTCAGAGAAATGTCTTTTAAGACAAACCAAACAGTCCAATTGAATGTCCTGAGAATACAATGACCTGGATGAAGGAGAACATCCGTAGACAAAACTAATTGTATCTTTAGTGGCTTTGGTCAACTACAGCACAGTTCTCTCTGTGTCAACTTCTGCTATTCCCCAGGTGTCAAATACAGCCATCAAATCCCATGTGACACCTTGAATTCAGTCAGAGGTACTGGAGGTGAAAGTGTTGGCCGCCTTGGAGTGAGTCCTGTCCAACTGGAGCCTAGCCACACACTCCTTGAGAGCCACCAACCCAAACTGGTAAGGGCATAATGTTACTTCAAACTCAAACCAGCTGCAAATCGGGTGCCATCATGACCAAGTTGTCATCTGGGTTTAGGTATCTAGTGGAGGACCACTGCCCCCTGTAAGCACTCTGACCTCACTGCACAATATGTCCTCCTCCCCTGCATCATCGCAAGGCCTCATCATGGCCTCCTTGCCCAGCGTCATGAGCTTAGGAGAATCCTCCCTTCTCATTGGTAATCTCAACATGACTGTCAAACTGGAGCAAGGTGCTACGAATAACACCATGTTGGATTACCAGGTCTGGCCTCAGCACAACCTCAAACCGTACCAGTCATCAACAACATGGGAGGTGGGTTCACCACTCTGCAGCCAATCTCCTTCCAACAGCAGCTCCATGCCCCTGGCCAGCAGCTGATGCCTCAGCAGCTCCAGAGTCACATGGGTGCCGGTTCTTATTTGCTACCAAGTCACAGTAAGAGCGCAGCATCAAGCACCGTTCTAAGTTTTGTGGAGACTGAAACTTCCATGTGCCGGCTCTTCCTTAGTGTATAACAAGATGGATTCGCTTCAGTACCCTTCATCCAGTCTGCTGTCTCAGGCCATGGTCATTACGGACAGCCTGGGGACATTGACCAGCCTCACATCCATCAGACAGGTGAGGGTCTCAAAAAACTAAATCATGACAGAGAAGGATCCTATTGTGCAGGAATTTCTCAAATAGCTTTTTTTCCAGATTCTATCAACAGATCCTGAGGAACAGACAGACCCTTCATTGCAGGACAATTCTTTGCACCTGCAGCCCCAAACACCTGTACCAGGTAGGCAGCTTATTGGTCTGATTGCTTCAAAAAGTGACTCTTCCGCTCGTACTAGGCTACGAGACGAAGCTTCACATCCTGAACATGTGAGTGGTTACAACCTGAAGACAGTTAAATGCAATACAAAAACAACTGAGCCCTGAGTGTTGTAGTTGTTCACATAGCAGATCACCTGTGAGTGGTGTAGTCCACCTTTCGCCACAACTTAGCTGGGATAGGCTCCAGCAATGCGTTGGAAATGGATAAACAAGACGACAAATAATTTATCGCAACCAATCTTTTCTTTTTTTGACAAGCAAGGAGGCCCTAACCCTTGGCGGGTGTCAAAAGACTAGTTTATGTTTGCTAGGTAATCTTTGAACTTTAAGAGCTTAAATTTGTATTTTTTTAGAGAGAAAATAAACACAGCTTGGGGAAAGAAATGAAAAACTAAATACATTTTAGAAAATCAGGGTGTACTGTCTATTAGTGATGGGTCCGGCAACACCGATGCATCGGCGCATGCGTCGAGCTCATAGAGCGAAACCCTGTGTCGGTGCGCGTACCGCTTTTAGAAAGTCACGTGACCGATCATGAGCTGTTTTGGTCACGTGACCGATACGCCAACTGTGTCGCACTGACGCCTCCTCTGTGCCCTGTGAGCGGCTCTTTTCTACAGCCGGAGAAATAATAACTAAGAGAAATCGTCTAAAATGTAATACGTCGGAAAAACTTTATTTTTATTTTTTTATAAAAATGTGTAAAAAAATTAAATTAAAACAATTCCCAATCCACAATCATCCACAACACGTTCTCTTAGATTTCCATGTTACGATACATGTTCACATTATTTATTGACTGTATCTAAAAAAGATAAAAATATATTTTTATTTAAATGAAGATATGAAATAATCCTAAATGAAATACAATGACTTGGTTTATATTATTGTATATACTAGGGCAGGGGTCACCAACGCGGTGCCCGCGGTCACCAGGTAGCCCGTAAGGACCAGATCAGTCGCCCGCTGGCCTGTTCTAAAAATAGCTCAAAGAGCAGCACTTACCAGTGAGCTGCCTCTATTTTTTAAATTGTATTTATTTACTAGCAAGCTGGTCTCGCTTTGCTCGACATTTTTAATTCTAAAAGAGACAAAACTCAAATAGAATTTGAAAATCCAAGAAAATATTTTAAAGACTTGGTCTTCACTTGGAATAAGCGGTAGAAAATGGATGGATGGATGGGTCTTCACTTGTTGAAATAAATTCATTTATTTTTTACTTTGCTTCTTATTATTTTTAGAAATACAATTTTAGAGAAAAAATACAACCTTAAAAATGATTTTAGGATTTTTAAACAAATATACCTTTTTACCTTTTAAATTTCTTCCTCTTCTTTCCTGACAATTTAAATCAATGTTCAAGTAAAAAAAATGTTTTATTATTATTGTAAAGAATAATAAATATTTTAGCTTCTGGTTTTTCGACGAAGAATATTTGTGAACTATTTCTTCAAACTTACTATGATTAAAATTCAAAACAATTATTCTGGCAAATCTAGAAAATCTGTAGAATCAAATTTAAATCTTATTTCAAAGTATTTTGAATTTCTTTTAAAAATTTTGTTCTGGAAAAAACTAGAAGAAATACTGATTTGTCTTTGCTAGAAATATAGCTTGGTCCAATTTGTTAAATATTCTAACAAAGTGCAGATTGGATTTTAACCAATTTAAAACATGTCATCAAAATTCTAAAATGTATCTTAATCAGGAAAAATTACTAATGATGTTCCATAAATTCTTTTTTAAATTTTTTCAAAAAGATTCAAATTAGCTAGTTTTTCTCTTCTTTTTGTCGGTTGAATTTTGAATTTTAAAGAGTCGAAATTGAAGATAAACTATGTTTCAAAATTTTATTTTAATTTTTTTCGTGTTTTCTCCTCTTTTAAACCGTTCACTTAAGTGTTTTTTTCATCATTTATTCTCTACAAAAAACCTTCCGTAAAAGGAAAAAAAAATGTACGACGGAATGACAGACAGAAATACCCATTTTTTTATATACATAAATGTATTTATTTAGCTATTCTTGTTTAAATCACACTTACGTGTAACTTACAAATGACAATATATTTATTTATTTAAGTGTGTATCAAACTGGTAGCCCTTCGCATTAATCAGTACCCAAGAAGTAGTTTTTGGTTCCAAAAAGGTTGGTGACCCCTGTACTAGGGCATCAAATCAGTGTCAGTTGAGTCGGTCCATAGGTTGCCTGTAGGGATTTTTAATGTCCAGCAGATGTCAGTATTTAGTGACACAGTATCGACACAGTATCAATACAGTTTTGCAATGTGTCAAAACACTTCATGACGCCTCATCAACCCATCACTACGGTCTATCCATGTTGGCCTTGCGATAAAGTGGCGACTTTTCCAGGGTGTACTCTGCCTTCCACTCAAGTGTAGCAGGGATAGGCTCAAGCAGGATAAAGAGATAACACAAATAATTGCTTTTTACATTTAAAACTAATACAATTTTAAATGATTTTGTGGAACTACAAACAGCACACATTGCATTCAAACCAAAAAACAATTCACTGCCTGGAGTTATTCACTGAGAGGGAAATGGCTTATAGTTTTAAGAGCTAAATTAGATCTCAAAATATGGACTATACGCACAACACTTACTGTACAGTATCATACCTGCCAACTTTTGAAATCAGAAAAACCTAGTAGCCAGGGTCCAAGGGCCGCAGGCCCCGGTAGGTCCAGGACAAAGTCCTGGTGGGGGGTTCCTTCGCCCCCCAACGCAAAATGATTATTACCATTCAGACAGGTTAAAATGTTGCTAAAACCATCACTTTTCTATCAGTCACAGTGACTTTTCAAAACAAAAATATTACAGCAAAAATCATATGGGTTGATTGACATGTTTATTCTGTAAGCTAACTTCAATAGTTTGTAATTATTTTGACAGTTAATGCCAGTTATCCTGTCAACCTTTCACAAGACTTCAATTTGTTAATTGAAAGTATAAACAGTATAAACACTTTTTACAGTAAACAAATGGTAAAACAGTACTAAACAATTCCATTAAAAGAAAAATTGGTGTCATTATTAACTTTCTGTCCAAGCTTGTATAATCTACTGCCTTGTTCAATTGTAAAAAATATTCTGTGCCTAAAATTCACATTTCTATCACAATTATCATACTGTAAACATGGTAAGCTAACTTCATTAAAATTAATAGTCCTGTCAATAGCATGGAATTACAATTCAAATGTAGTTTTTTTGTAAGCCTTTCAAAAGAATTCAAATTATGAAAAATTAATGAAAATTAATTGAAGCCATCAGACACTTGAAAAGTGGCACATCACATCTCTAATGTAATCATTTGAACTTTTCAACAGAAATAGCACTGCAAAAATATTAAGGACATACTTCTGTATTTTGGTAGTTATGCTGTCAACATTTAACAAGATTTCTTCAACTTGGACTTGAAAGCATAAATAGTATAAACACTTTTAACAGTATAACAGTACTAAACAATTCCAATAGATAACATTGGTGTCATTACCTTTTTGTTTGCTCAATTATTGCCTCCGTAAATAAAACTTCGGCATTTATCACATCCAAAGAATCTGTTTGGGCGACGAAAAACGTTGAAAGTTTTCCACTTGTATCGCTAGCAACGGCATTAGACTTGTGTTTTTTTGTCCCAACGTGGTCTTTTACATCGCTAATTCCTCCGTGTCCGATCGAAAAATCTTGTCTGCACAAGGTGCAATTTGCGTAGTTTTCACCCTTTTTGGAACGGATAATTATTCCTGGATAGGCTTTTGAATATTCTTCACGGAATGACTGCAGTTTTCTTTTCGGTTTAAGACTCGTTTGCGATTTTTCTCCGGCTGATTCCATGATCGTTCGCTCGTTTGGCAACAATGGCCTCGTGCTTGGCAGCGGTGCTATAAATAGCCTCGCGCATGGCATTCGGGAATGGCTCAATAGGAAGTTACGGGAAGCAGTGTCGATTGACATTGTTGTTACGCGATTCTGTGAATAAAACTTAAAAAAATAAAATAAAATTTAATTAATGAAAAACCGTATTTTTTATCACTGCAACCGTAACCCGGAATAGGTTGATGAAAACCGTACTAATTACGGGAAAACCGGAGTAGTTGGCAGGTATGCAGTATTGCTATTTTCCAATTAAAATGTATTTTCTTTTGTTTTTAACATGTCTGAAATAAATTATTAAATGTTCCGCACCTCTATTGTCGAGGCGGCTGATTGGAGCTGTGGCCGCAAGGTAGTTGGTGCCTGTCGTGGCGGTAATCCTAGAACCCGTTGGTGGACACCGGCGGTGAGGGATGCTGTCAAGCTGAAGAAGGAGTCCTATCGGGTTCTTTTGGCTCATGGGACTCCTGAGGCAGCGGACAGGTACCGACAGGCCAAGCGGTGTGCGGCTTCAGCGGTCGCGGAGGCAAAAACTCGGACATGGGAGGAGTTCGGGGAAGCCATGGAAAACGACTTCCGGACGGCTTCGAAGCGATTCTGGACCACCATCCACCGCCTCAGGAAGGGGAAGCAGTGCACTACCAACACCGTGTATGGTGTGGATGGTGTTCTGCTAACCTCGACTGCGGAAGTTGTGGATCGGTGGAGGGAATACTTCGAAGACCTCCTCAATCCCACCAACACGTCTTCCTATGAGGAAGCAGTGCCTGGGGAATCTGTGGTGGGCTCTCCTATTTCTGGGGCTGAGGTTGCTGAGGTAGTTAAAAAGCTCCTCGGTGGCAAGGCCCCGGGGGTGGATGAGATCCGCCCGGAGTTCCTTAAGGCTCTGGATGCTGTAGGGCTGTCTTGGTTGACAAGACTCTGCAGCATCGCGTGGACATCGGGGGCAGTACCTCTGGATTGGCAGACCGGGGTGGTGGTTCCTCTCTTTAAAAAGGGGAACCGGAGGGTGTGTTCTAACTATCGTGGGATCACACTCCTCAGCCTTCCCGGTAAGGTCTATTCAGGTGTACTGGAGAGGAGGCTACGCCGGATAGTCGAACCTCGGATTCAGGAGGAACAGTGTGGTTTTCGTCCTGGTCGTGGAACTGTGGACCAGCTCTATACTCTCGGCAGGGTCCTTGAGGGTGCATGGGAGTTTGCCCAACCAGTCTACATGTGCTTTGTGGACTTGGAGAAGGCATTCGACCGTGTCCCTTGGGAAGTCCTGTGGGGAGTGCTCAGAGAGTATGGGGTTTCGGACTGTCTGATTGTGGCGGTCCGCTCCCTGTATGATCAGTGTCAGAGCTTGGTTCGCATTGCCGGCAGTAAGTCGGACACGTTTCCGGTGAGGGTTGGACTCCGCCAAGGCTGCCCTTTGTCACCCATTCTGTTCATAACTTTTATGGACAGAATTTCTAGGCGCAGTCAAGGCGTTGAGGGGATCCGGTTTGGTGGCTGCAGGATTAGGTCTCTGCTTTTTGCAGATGATTTGGTCCTGATGGCTTCATCTGGCCAGGATCTTCAGCTCTCACTGGATCGGTTCGCAGCCGAGTGTGAAGCGACTGGGATGAGAATCAGCACCTCCAAGTCCGAGTCCATGGTTCTCGCCCGGAAAAGGGTGGAGTGCCATCTCCGGGTTGGGGAGGAGATCTTGCCCCAAGTGAAGGAGTTCAAGTACCTCGGAGTCTTGTTCACGAGTGAGGGAAGAGTGGATCGTGAGATCGACAGGCGGATCGGTGCGGCGTCTTCAGTAATGCGGACGCTGTATCGATCCGTTGTGGTGAAGAAGGAGCTGAGCCGGAAGGCAAAGCTCTCAATTTACCGGTCGATCTACGTTCCCATCCTCACCTATGGTCATGAGCTTTGGGTTATGACCGAAAGGACAAGATCACAGGTACAAGCGGCCGAAATGAGTTTCCTCCGCCGGGTGGCGGGGCTCTCCCTTAGAGATAGGGTGAGAAGCTCTGCCATCCGGGGGGAGCTCAAAGTAAAGCCGCTGCTCCTCCACATCGAGAGGAGCCAGATGAGGTGGTTTGGGCATCTGGTCAGGATGCCACCCGAGCGCCTCCCTAAGGAGGTGTTTAGGGCATGTCCGACCGGTAGGAGGCCACGAGGAAGACCCAGGACACGTTGGGAAGACTATGTCTCCCGGCTGGCCTGGGAACGCCTCGGGATCCCCCGGGAGGAGCTGGACGAAGTGGCTGGGGAGAGGGAAGTCTGGGCTTCCCTGCTTAGGCTGCTGCCCCCGCGACCCGACCTCGGATAAGCGGAAGAAGATGGATGGATGGATGGATGGATGTCTGAAATAAATTAGGACTATGTTCAATGTAGAATACAGTAGTTCTGAAAAAGAAAACCATACATGTCTTTGCTTCTCAGCAGCATCCAGCCAGAGCCCAGAGCTGTATCCTGCCTCCCAAACAGAGAGCCACCAGTCGCACCTCTTGTCGCCTTCACCAGCAGACATTAGCTCCTACATTCCTACACAAATGGTCTCCACTGCACAGTAGGCGAGCTCCAGCGACCCTTTTTGGTGGCCTCTGACTTAACTGCAGCCAGTTCTGATGAGGCCACAAGAAGATAAAAGGTTTATAAGTGAATAACATGAACAAGGATCACCGTTGGAAATTATTTGTTTTTTTTATACAAACAGAAAATGAATGAAAGAAATTACATCAGAACATATTTAAATACTTTTTTGTAACCTTGGCAAATTGTATTTTCACTTAGAACTTGTAAACTCAACATGAGCTATTTCTAACATTGTTTTTGTGAAATGTATACAAAATAGTATTAAAGGGCTTGTAATGACTTTTTTTTTTTTACTGTTGATGATGAGTAAAGATATAAACCTGACCCATCTGTGTTTGAGGCTTGTAGATAAACAAACAATTAACATTCTTAACGGTGACGGAAACTAAAGTCTTAGTTCAAATCTTCTGTTGAGCCATTCTGCTGCTTTCTATTTTTCCGTTTGGCTTTGTGTTGTTTCTGCTGTGTCTTTGCAAGCTTCCCGTTGCTCTGAACACAAGCAGATACATCACAGTTCACCTGTGTGCTACCTGCATCTTCAACTAGTCTCTTCCTCTTCTTCTTCTTCTTAACAAGGTTGTCCTCTTCTCTGTCAGACTTCTTGATCTTTTCCGAGTGAGGAAGTTCGGCTGTCGATGACGAGGGTAAAAGATCGTTGAAAGACACCGCTGCCTCCTTCAGCCTCATTTCCATCTCACTGTCGCTGTCACTGAACCAAAGAGAATGCACATTGTTGCATTAAGTTCCTTTTGTCATCACACTGCTGGAGCACTATTCTCTACAACCATGTTGACCACCTTTTCCAAGACTAGTTGTTCTCTCAAAAGACCTTACTCACTTTTCTCAGCACCATGTTCTCATCAACTACTCCTTTCGCTTTTCTTCATGAATACAACCCTTTTAATCGGTTCAGGAAAACAAAACTCAATTTCTCCTGTGAATGTTACCTACTTCCCAGTACACTAACGCAGTGGTTCTCAAACTTTTTTTGTCATCCCCCACTTTGGACAAGGGGGAGTTTTCAAGCCCCACCTGCCCCCATCGCCCCAACAGAGCGCTAATGCCAAGCTTTAACATTTTCAAATTTATTGAACATCAAGTTGTATACATTCAAACTCAATAACATAAAATAACATCAAGTTCAATGATAAATAAAATAACTGTGCAGCTGTGGTACAACTTGCATCAAGTTCAATAATAAACCAAAAGCTTCCATCAAGTTCAATAATAAATAAAACAAAAGTGTTATAACTTGCATTAAGTTCAATAATAAATTTAAAAAAGTGTTATAACTTGCATCACGTTCAATAATAAATCAAAAAAAGTGTTATAACTTGCATCAAGTTCAATAATAAATCAAATAAAAGTGTTATAACTTGCATCAAGTTCAATAATAAATCAAAACAAGTGTTATAACTTGCATCAAGTTCAATAATAAATCAAAAAAAGTGTTATAACTTGCATCAAGTTCAATAATAAATCAAAATAAGTGTTAGAACTTGCATCACGTTCAATAATAAATCATAAAAAGTGTTATAACTTGCATCAAGTTCAATAATAAATCAAAACAAGTGTTATAACTTGCATCAAGTTCAATAATAAATCAAATAACTTGCATCAAGTTCAATAATAAATCAAAAAAAGTGTTATAACTTGCATCAAGTTCAATAATAAATAAAACAAAAGTGTAATAACTTGCATCAAGTTCAATAATCAAAAAAAGTGTTATAACTTGCATCAAGTTCAATAATAAATCAAATTTAACTTGCATCAAGTTCAATAATAAATACAATAAAAGTGCCACTTTGCAATCTTTGCAAAAAAAAAAAAGGAGGAGCTATGCATTTGGCAAGACAGGGCAAGTGACAGCACTTTTCCCCGGGAGAGCCACCTTGCTTCACTGTGAAACAGCACGGCTGTATGATCAGCTCCCATTTCCTCACACAGTGCAGAGAACAGTCGCACTTTCAGTGGCCGTGTTTTGATCAAATTTACCGCGCTCACAACATCTGTTAAAACCTAATTGAGTTCGGGGCTGAGCTGCCTTGACGCGAGTGCTTCCCGGTGAATGACACAGTGTGTGCCCGTCACATTTTTGTTTCTCTGCAGGTGCTGGCTCTGGCTCGACGACCTTTGAGGTGCGAGTCACAAATGTATATATTTGTGTAATTGTGGTCCACACATTAGCCTGCTACCCATCCGCGCGAAAGTTTGTTCCGCTTAGCCCCGCCCCCATTAGTTACTGTTGCTATGTCTGTCAAACTTTCGCTCGTACCGAGAAATATAAAGCCTACAGTAAAAATAAGTACCGGTAATTTCCATTTATTTATATAGCGGATTCCACAGACGGAATCACAAAGTGATTTACAGTGTGTATAGAAAATGAAAGCATAGTAAAAAAAAATAATCTAAGAATATAATAATAAAAAAAAAAAATTAAAGTGAAATTTCCTCCCGTTCCTCGCGCCCCACCTGTCATGTCTCTATTCCCCACCAGTGGGGCGCACCCCACACTTTGAGAAACGCTGCACTAACGGTACTGGGAAGGTGAAAGACTCACAAATCTGAGAGGAAAGATGAATTAACTAAGGGCCCTAATTTCTTATTCAATTGTTTACACTCTTGAAGTTACGCACTATTTGTCTTAGTCTCACATCCAGCCTGTTTAATTCTAGCAAAAGTGCTTCAGTCTGGAACAAAGGCGGACCCATTATAATTGAGGCGGACTTTGCCGTGACGTCCTTTTTTTCTTGGGTTGTTTGAAAACATGTGGAGCATAGGGTTAGACTAACATTTGTGAATGTCATTAAAACACATGAAAAAGAAAAAACTTATCAATCTCCTGGGGTTTGCCACACGCGGCCCAAGCATGCATTAAATTGATCGTTCTGGAGCCTAAATCGTTGAACTTGCACTTCCCAATCTTTTGCAAGTAATTCAGCTCTGCTGTGGAATTGCGTTAAGTTTTCTCTGCTGCTATGCTGAGCCGTAACAACACACCGCTGCGCACGAACAGCACACTAGCTGATGGTGCGCGATAAATTCCCACCGGCGCAGCACAGGTAGCTTACTTTGGTTCCGTTTAGTTATAGCGTCCTGAAATATTGAAACATTTAAAAGCAAGACTGAAGTAACATTAATAGATTTTTAAGACTTTTCTAAATCATATTTAAGACTTGTTTTGAGAATTTTGGAGAATTCCACACATTTTAAGGCCTTAAATTTAAAGTTGTTGGATTTAAAGACTTTAGGACGCCGCGAATACCCTGATTCTCGAGCACATTCAGCAAACTGGCTTCTTGGTATTGAGTCTCACCTTGTTTGAAAGTTTTAAAACTAAAATATGAACGCACTGGTGCGGTGGCATTTGGTTTTGCGATCATTTTGTTCTCCATGTTCGCCATACTTGCCAACCTTGAGACCTCCGATTTCGGGAGGTGGGGGGGGGGGGGGGGGGGGGGGGCGTGGTTAAGATATATATATATAAGAAATACTTGACTTTCAGTGAATTCTAGCTACATATATATATATATATGTCTTAATAAGGTTATCCAAAAAATAGTGCTCGATACCGTAGTAGAGCGCAATATATGTATGTGTGGGGAAAAAAAATCTCCTGATGATTGAGGGAACCCCCCCTCATGAAACAGGCCTGTAGAGATGAAATAGTCTTGTGATTTTTTTTCCCACACATACATACATACATACATATATATATATATATATATATATATATATAATTAAAAGAAATACTTGAATTTCAGTGTTCATTTATTTACACATTTACACACACATAACACTCATCTACTCATTGTTGAGTTAAGGGTTGAATTGTCCATCCTTGTTCTATTCTCTGTCCCTATTTCAGAACACACACATTATACAAATATACATTATAAAATCAATAAGAAAACGGGAGCTCTAATTTGGGAGTCTGAATTAGGATCAGAAGTTCCTATATAAACATTGCGCACTCACGTCGCCTTTTTGCATTGATTACTGCAGCTGTGCACTGGATTCATTCACAAATACAAACTACAACTCACAAACACTTTAGAGTTAGGCTCCACCATCAGAATGTGTACTTAAATTTATAAAGATCACATGGATATTATTCAGTGAGTTGATTCACCAAAACTAACCTGTTATACAGGAGGAAAAAGCACACAGGACGTTTCAATTGTTCACAGACTGGTCGCGCTCATCAGAATGACAAGACACTTCCGTCTGCAGGTGATAGCATTCAACTGGGAAGAAACGCCCTACTGCCCCCTACTGACCAATGTGAATACTGATAAATGTGTAATGACAGCTCCAAAAACGATTTCAAACCACAAAATAAAATAAATAAATCAACACAAAAATGTGACACTTTATGGGTGGGTCACATATGCATGTACAGTAGATGGCAGTATTGTCCTGTTTAAAAGTGTCACAACATTGCTGTTTACGGCAGACTAACTGCTTTACGGGGGACGAAAACTTGACTGCTGTTGTTGTGTGTTGTTACCGCGCTGGGAGGACATTAATGAAACTGCCTAACAATAAACACACATAAGAAACCAAGAACTCGCCCTCGACCATTAGCTGTTTATATGGTGAGAAAGCGGACGTGAGAACAGGCTGTCAACACGCATGGAGCTGGAGGGGGCGTGGCCTCCAGCTCCGCCTGAATTTCGGGAGATTTTCGGGACAAAATTTGTCCCGGGAGGTTTTCGGGAGAGGCGCTGAATTTCGGGAGTCTCCCGGAAAATCAGGGAGGGTTGGCAAGTATGATGTTCGCTACTGTGTTCGTCAAGGGCTAACTTGTGTGATGCTAGCCACCCGGCCTCTCCGCACAAAGACACTTAATGAATGACAAGAGGATTCACAACCTTCTTTTCAATCCGCTATGGTACAAACACACGCAACTGCTGAAACTGATGAAAAGTGTGAATGCTTTTGAAGCCCGTAAACACGCAATGTACATGGCGGTTATCAAGGCTGAAAAAGTTGATTTCATTTTCATTCATCGTTCGGTTAACTGACTTATCAAATATCAGCCCAGGCCCACTGTACTTGTTCTTTCCCCCTGGTCAACAAAAGGTGTGAGTGTTAAGTGTGTGTCTCTTAACACAAAAATAAAATACAAACCTTGAGCTGGGAATAGGCCGACGACGTACAGGAGGAGGTGGATCTTCTGCCGGCTGTCCTGGGACTGATGTTGAGAACAGACGAAACCCTAAAAAGAGGAGCAACACAGTTGACCGAAGATAAATAATTCATAAAAAAGCAGCAAGCACTGAGACAACTTTTACCTTCTTCATTATCGTCACATTTTGCAGTCATACAGCCTGATATCTCAGTGTGGCTCTCTGAAAAGTGACTGAGTCAAATACATACTGTGGATTAAACTTCAGAATACACAGACTGATGGAAAAAGTATACAGTTGACACTTGCGTATTCACAGTTCAACATTTGCAGTTTACACTTTTAACTTTTTTTTAAATGTAAATAATTGGTATTTTTTAGGGGTGTAATGATTTATCCACTACATCGATCAATCAATTTGATTGATTGATTGATTGAGAAGTTTATTGACATCTTAAAGAATCGAGTCCATGTAATGCTTTAAAAAGGCAAATGGATGTCACAAAAAAGCCAAAAGGCTTGTTTCCATTGTGGCCCATTAAATATTCATCACATTTTATACATTCAATAATAAAAGATATATAACCTGTAACATGTATATAAAAAAATTACGTTAAAATTTTTATAAATTATGTACGTATACCAGGTATACAGGTCAGGTGATTCGAAAAACAATATATACAAAAAATGGGGGGGGTATATACACTGCTCTATGGAGATGGAGATTTCAAGTTCCAACAGGACTTGGCGCCTGCACACAGCGCAAAATCTACCCGTGCCTGGTTTACGGACCATGGTATTTCTGTTCTAAATTGGCCCGCCAACTCCCCTGACCTTAGCCCCATAGAAAATCTGTGGGGTATTGTGAAAAGGAAGATGCAGAATGCCAGACCCAAAAACGCAGAAGAGTTGAAGGCCACTATCAGAGCAACCTGGGCTCTCATAACACCTGAGCAGTGCCAGAAACTCATCGACTCCATGCCACGCCGCATTAACGCAGTAATTGAGGCAAAAGGAGCTCCAACCAAGTATTGAGTATTGTACATGCTCATATTTTTCATTTTCATACTTTTCAGTTGGCCAACATTTCTAAAAATCCCTTTTTTGTATTAGCCTTAAGTAATATTCTAATTTTGTGACACACGGAATTTTGGATTTTCATTTGTTGCCACTTCAAATCATCAAAATTAAATGAAATAAACATTTGAATGCATCAGTCTGTGTGCAATGAATAAATATAATGTACAAGTTACACCTTTTGAATGCAATTACTGAAATAAATCAAGTTTTTCAAAATATTCTAATTTACTGGCTTTTACCTGTATACCTATATATATATATATATATATATATATATATATATATATATATATGAAATTGTTATCAAGACTCTCTCAGATAAATATGCATCGCTTTTGCTTGGGTAAGGTTGCATTTCATGATTTAACTTTGCGTGAACTGGCATGTTTGTTGCTGTTGCACGCGCCCTTTACAAGTAGTGTGTTTTTCCCCGTCTTTAAAAAAATATAAGGATAGATGTCAACATTGAGTATGTGCTGAAAGATTAATTTATTATTGCTGCCTTTGGTAAAAACTTAACGCTGCTAGGTTTTGATCACATTTGCTTTCTTTTAGACTCGCCGAGTTGAGAAACTCTGAAGAAACGTTTATCCTATTCGTGATTTGAACGATTCGTACAGCCGAAAACAACGCAAGAATGCAGATTAATTTTTCCCACTCACTGAGGCATCTCCTCCTAACTATACAAGTGCACATATTGCCCGTTCCCTTAAAAGGGGTGGAGGGTTGCACTAATATCCAATTAAAATCTTAACCTTACCCCTAACCTAAGTGATAAATATAAATCATTTGAGGTGCTTACTATGAGGTCTGTCACACTGCTACCCCTCTATCTGTCACTAATGTATCCCCCTATTCGGACTTTATCAGTGAATTTTCAGAGTTTGTCACTGATCTAGTGACACACTCAGATAATATAATTATAATGGGGGATTTTAATATCCATATGAATACCCCATCAGACCCTCTGTGATGGCGCTCCAGACTACAATTGATAGCTGTGGTCTTACACAAATAATAAATGAACCCACTCATCGCAACAGTAATAAGATAGACCTAGTCCTTGTCCGAGGGTCAGTATGCCCTCCATACGCCTCCCTGGGGAGCGGTTTAGGGCACATACGACTGGCAGGATGCCACGAGGAAAACCCAGGACAGGTCGGGGGACTATGTCTCCCAGCTGGCCTGGGAACATCTCAAGATCCCTTGGGAGGAGCTGGACAAAATGACTGGGGAGAAGGGAGTCTGGGCGTATCTGCTTAGGCTGATGCCCTTGAGACCCGAACACCAAAAAGCAGAGGAAAAAGGATGGCTACTACTACTACTGTTAATTCAACCTAAATATATGCTAGTTGCACTTTATTTTTTATATTACAATTGTATTATTTCTGTTGAAAAACAACTGAAAAAATAGCAGGTAAATCTACAGTTAAAATGTTGATTACTGTACTTTTATTGAAATGTTCTTGAATACTAAAAATAAGAGCAGCAAAGGTTTCTTCTTGGTAATTCAACCTAAAGTGTTGGTTGCAGTTTATTCAAAGAATATGTGAATGCATTGGCCATTATTGTTGTTTACCAGCTTGTTTGCATCCACAGTTCATTCTTACCTAATTCCCTTACAATGAGTCATAAGAATAAAGGAAACTTTACATGCAGTATCCAGTATTTATTTCACGGTCAAACTGGTAGGATTTTTGGCTAAAAAGTTACTGAAATCATTTCAACTCACTGAATCGTTTCGCATCGTATCGTTCTCAATAAACAAATGTCGTTTTAGCTTACCTGTCAAGAAGTTGTCCTAGCTTTTTGGCAACATGAGTTTGAAACCCTTGGGTGACCTGGAGCTCGTTACCATGATGTTCATGGGCAGCAATGACAACCCTGTTTCACAGCAATACAATAGTCATCATAATCACATACTGTGCACACCTCAAGGTTTTCACATGAAATTTCAGGATGAAGCTAAAATGCACTATAACACTTCCACGTGAGGTTTTTGGACCATCTATAAACTTTAATTGTCCAATGTTTTACTACTTTTTACACAACTTGCTGTTCTCTAAAAGGAAACTGAACAGTCAAAATCACAATAGGTGACTTTTCACAGAGAGGGATACAGCATGCCTATTTGTGACTAGCATTCTCTCAATATGTTTTGCAACCTGCTAATGGTCCCCTTAGCTCAGTGGCCACTTCCCTCTGAGGTACAGTTGATGGTTGGTTGTCATCTTGGGCTCAGAATGTCCAAACGCCAACAGCAAAATGAAAAAGACTGTTTAAATACCAATTTTAATACGGACATTTACTGGTCTGTTTGGTTTAGTTGTAAACAGTTTTTTTATGCTCCTATTGTACAAATATATTTTAAGGGGGCCCAGTCTTGAGTGGGAAAAAAACCTCCACAGCAAAGCACATATGCATATTACAACGTACATCTCAAGATATCTAGCAATAGAGGGGAGGGAGTGGGGGGGTCATGGTGGCAGGCCGCAGCTCTCAGGCGCAACCTGCAGTTGGATGGTTTGCAAATTACCTCACAAGTAGAACTCAGGCTGTTCAGATAGAAGGTTCCTCCTCGGACGTACTGCAAGTGAAAAAGGGTGTCCCTCAAGGTTCTGTGTTGGGCCCCTTATTATTCACTATTTACATAAATAATCTTGGACAGAATATTCCGAACTCAACTTTCCATTTCTATGCTGATGATACTGTCATATACTGCACAGCACCCACTCTTGCTGAGGCTTTTAAATATCTACAACATGCATTTGACAGAGTACAAGAACAACTTTGCTATCTTCAACTGGTTTTAAATGCAGAGAAAACAAAGTGTATGCTCTTTACCACATCAAAAACTGTAAGATCAGCACTGTGTGAGAACATTTTAACAAGAAATGGGCAACAAATTATGTTAGTATCTGCTTTTAAATATTTAGGATTTTTAATTGATGACCACTTGAGTTTTAAAGAGCACATTCAGTATGTTGTAAAAAAATAACTGAAACTTTTACTGGGATTTTATTATAGAAACAAGTCTTGCTTTTCTTTTACTGTGAAACAGAAATTGGTGGAAACAACCTTTTTACCTGTTATTGACTATGGAGATGTGTTGTACATGAATGCTACTGCTGGTTGTCTCCACAAGCTGGATAGTGTGTACCACGGGGCACTGAGATTCATCACCAACTTACTCACCATTGTGTGTTATACTCAATGGTTAACTGGACATCTTTATGTGCTCGACGCCTCAATCATTGGTATGTTTTCATCTACAAAACCATTCTGGGTATCACTCCATCTTATCTGTCTTGTCTTTTAACAAAGAAACAAGGAAGTCACAATCTTCGTTCAATGAATGTTCTGCAATTTGTCGTCCCCGAAGTAAGAACTGAACTGGGCAAGAAAGCATTTAGGTTTTCAGCAGCGAAGGCTTGGAATAACCTACAATCGAACATTAAACTTCAAACCCTAGTTACGTTGAATGAGTTTAAAGCTTCTGTGAAAGGATTGCAGTCTACCTTGTCTGTATGCACATGTGTCATGTCAGCAAGTTTTAATGTTGCAAATGTGATGTTTTATGTATTTGTTTACTGTTTTTAATGTAACCTTGCTGCTGCCCTCTTGGCCAGGTCTCCCTTGGAAAAGAGATCTTTGATCTCAATGGGATTTTACCTGGTTAAATAAAGGCTAATAATAATAATAATCCTTCCATCACCCCTATGGGATTTGGGATAATACCAGCACTTTATCTTACTAGGCCAAAGAAGGTGTATTTTCTACCTTCAGCACAATTACTATATGCAACAATGTAACACTTTTCCATCTGCCTTATGCACTTGAACTACTATGGTCACTTTGTTCCTGATCTGCCCTGATCTTAGGTCATCAACCTGCCGCGGACTGCAGACGGAGCCTAGCTTTTGGCTACGATTTGGCACATTTACATTTCATATGTTTATTAATGTGCATTGTCCCGTGTAACGAAGAGGTAACAAATATAGCAAATGGCTACTGGAGAGGAGGCTACGCCGGATAGTCGAACCTCGGATTCAGGAGGCGCAGTGTGGTTTTCGTCCTGGTCGTGGAACTGTGGACCAGCTCTATACTCTCGGCAGGGTCCTTGAGGGTGAATGGGAGTTTGCCCAACCAGTCTACATGTGCTTTGTGGACTTGGAGAAGGCATTCGACCGTGTACCCCGGGAAGTCCTGTGGGGAGTGCTCAGAGAGTATGGGGTAACGGACTGTCTTATTGTGGCAGTTCGCTCCCTGTATGATCAGTGTCAGAGCTTGGTCCGCATTGCCGGCAGTAAGTCGGACACGTTTCCAGTGAGGGTTGGACTCCGCCAAGGCTGCCCTTTGTCACCCATTCTGTTCATAACCTTTATGGACAGAATTTCTAGGTGCAGTCAAGGCGTTGAGGGGATCTGGTTTGGTGGCTGCAGGATTAGGTCTCTGCTTTTTGCAGATGATGTGGTCCTGATGGCTTCATCCGGCCAAGATCTTCAGCTCTCACTGGATCGGTTCGCAGCCGAGTGTGAAGCGACTGGGATGGGAATCAGCACCTCCAAGTCCGAGTCCATGGTTCTCTCCCGGAAAAGGGTGGAGTGCCATCTCCAGGTTGGGGAGGAGATCTTGCCCCAAGTGGAGGAGTTCAAGTACATGGGAGTCTTGTTCACGAGTGAGGGAAGAGTGGATGGTGAGATCGACAGGCGGATCGGTGCGGCGTCTTCAGTAATGCGGACGCTGTATCGATCCGTTGTGGTGAAGAAGGAGCTGAGCCGGAAGGCAAAGCTCTCGATTTACCGGTCGATCTACGTTCCCATCCTCACCTATGGTCATGAGCTTTGGGTTATGACCGAAAGGACAAGATCACGGGTACAAGCGGCCCAAATGAGTTTCCTCCGCCGAGTGGCGGGGCTCTCCCTTAGAGATAGGGTGAGAAGCTCTGTCATTCGGGGGGAGCTCAAAGTAAAGCCGCTGCTCCTCCACATCGAGAGGAGCCAGATGAGGTGGTTCGGGCATCTGGTCAGGATGCCACCCGAACGCCTCCCTAGGAAGGTGTTTCGGGCACGTCCGACCGGTAGGAGGCCACGGGGAAGACCCAGGACACGCTGGGAAGACTATGTCTCCCGGCTGGCCTGGGAACGCCTCGGGATCCCCCGGGAGGAGCTGGACGAAGTGGCTGGGGAGAGGGAAGTCTGGGCTTCCCTGCTTAGGCTGCTGCCCCCGCGACCCGACCTCGGATAAGCGAAAGAAGATGGATGGATGGATGGACTTCCTATCAGGAGTTGTATAATACATCCAAACTGATTGGTGTGTCTGCTGGGACTGGCCAAAGTTAAGTATGAGGAAATGCGGTCGGTTATAAATGATTTAATGTCTCTGTGCGGCCGGTAGCAAACGTGTCACGGACCGGTGCCGGTCCCCGGACCGGAGGTTGAGCACCACTGCTCTAGTAGGTTTAATAGTATTACGTTTACTTTTAAAGACACACAAGGTGGTACTGCTGTATGCTGTTCAGAGTTCCATACAAAACTTACCGTTTGGATTGTTTCGCACGGCCATTGTCTAAAAAGACAGAGAAATGGAGATATTTAGTAGCCCGTAAACCAAAAATAAAATGAGAGGTGATCATTTTGACACAGTTACCAAAAACAACTTTAGCAATAACACATTTATTGAACGTTTAGAGTGACGTAAAGATTGAACATATCTGTTCGGACATACCTGTCCGAATATTTTGCGTATCCCAAGTTGCTTCCTGGCATCTTTTCAGTTGTTCGTCTTCGTCACTGCTGGAGTCTCTCACCGCACTGGTCGACATGTTTACTGCTTGGCCCGCCATCTTGCAGGAAACTGCTTCCTGTTTGCAGCTGAGGATTGTGGGTAATGTAGTCCGAGTGGGTAGCCACAACAGTACACGGTTGTGAATGCATTTAGCTATATTGTGTAGGGACTATGATGGATGGTGTATTCATAAACAATAACAAATAATAGCCTAAGCAAGACAAAACAATTCAAATGAATTTTAGTATGTAAAGCAGAGGTGTCAAACGTACGGCCGATGAGTTTGCTAAGTATAAAAATTAACCTGACATTTTTGAATGAAAGAAACTGCTGTTCTAAATGTGTCCACTAGATGTCGCAATAGCAATTATTTGTATCTTTGTAGATGATGCTACATTTGTACAAAATAAATAGGGATGTCCGATAATGGCTTTTTGCCGATATCAGATATCGTCCAACTCTTAATTACCGATATCAACCGATACCGATATATACAGTCGTGCAATCATACTTGCCAACCTTGAGACCTCCGATTTCGGGAGGTGGGGGGTGGGGGCGTGGTCGGGGGTGGGGCGGGGCGTGGTGAAGAGGGGAGGAGTATATTGACAGCTAGAATTCACCAAGTCAAGTATTTCATACATATATATATATATATATATATATATATATATATATATATACATATATGTATGTGTGGGAAAAAAAATCACAAGACTATTTCATCTCTACAGGCCTGTTTCATGAGGGGGGGTTCCCTCAATCATCAGGAGATTATTGCGCTCTACTACGGTATCGAGCACTATTTTTTGGATAACCTTATTAAGACATATATATATACATATATATATATATATATATATATATATATATATATATGTATATATATACATATATATATATATACATATATATATCGCCACCTGCGATGAGGTGGCGACTTGTCCAGGGTGTACCCCGCCTTCCGCCCGATTGTAGCTGAGATAGGCTCCAGCGCCCCCCGCGACCCCAAAGGGAATAAGCGGTAGAAAATGGATGGATGGATATATATACAGGTAAAAGCCAGTAAATTAGAATATTTTGAAAAACTTGATTTATTTCAGTAATTGCATTCAAAAGGTGTAACTTGTACATTATATTTATTCATTGCACACAGACTGATGCATTCAAATGTTTATTTCATTTAATTTTGATGATTTGAAGTGGCAACAAATGAAAATCCAAAATTCCGTGTGTCACAAAATTAGAATATTACTTAAGGCTAATACAAAAAAAGGGATTTTTAGAAATGTTGGCCAACTGAAAAGTATGAAAATGAAAAATATGAGCATGTACAATACTCAATACTTGGTTGGAGCTCCTTTTGCCTCAATTACTGCGTTAATGCGGCGTGGCATGGAGTCCATGAGTTTCTGGCACTGCTCAGGTGTTATGAGAGCCCAGGTTGCTCTGATAGTGGCCTTCAACTCTTCTGCGTTTTGGGGTCTGGCATTCTGCATCTTCCTTTTCACAATACCCCACAGATTTTCTATGGGGCTAAGGTCAGGGGAGTTGGCGGGCCAATTTAGAACAGAAATACCATGGTCCGTAAACCAGGCACGGGTAGATTTTGCGCTGTGTGCAGGCGCCAAGTCCTGTTTGAACTTGAAATCTCCATCTCCATAGAGCAGGTCAGCAGCAGGAAGCATGAAGTGCTCTAAAACTTGCTGGTAGACGGCTGCGTTGACCCTGGATCTCAGGAAACAGAGTGGACCGACACCAGCAGATGACATGGCACCCCAAACCATCACCCAACCATGCAAATTTTGCATTTCCTTTGGAAATCGAGGTCCCAGAGTCTGGAGGAAGACAGGAGAGGCACAGGATCCACGTTGCCTGAAGTCTAGAGTAAAGTTTCCACCATCAGTGATGGTTTGGGGTGCCATGTCATCTGCTGGTGTCGGTCCACTCTGTTTCCTGAGATCCAGGGTCAACGCAGCCGTCTACCAGCAAGTTTTAGAGCACTTCATGCTTCCTGCTGCTGACCTGCTCTATGGAGATGGAGATTTCAAGTTCCAACAGGACTTGGCGCCTGCACACAGCGCAAAATCTACCCGTGCCTGGTTTACGGACCATGGTATTTCTGTTCTAAATTGGCCCGCCAACTCCCCTGACCTTAGCCCCATAGAAAATCTGTGGGGTATTGTGAAAAGGAAGATGCAGAATGCCAGACCCAAAAACGCAGAAGAGTTGAAGGCCACTATCAGAGCAACCTGGGCTCTCATAACACCTGAGCAGTGCCAGAAACTCATCGACTCCATGCCACGCCGCATTAACGCAGTAATTGAGGCAAAAGGAGCTCCAACCAAGTATTGAGTATTGTACATGCTCATATTTTTCATTTTCATACTTTTCAGTTGGCCAACATTTCTAAAAATCCCTTTTTTGTATTAGCCTTAAGTAATATTCTAATTTTGTGACACACGGAATTTTGGATTTTCATTTGTTGCCACTTCAAATCATCAAAATTAAATGAAATAAACATTTGAATGCATCAGTCTGTGTGCAATGAATAAATATAATGTACAAGTTACACCTTTTGAATGCAATTACTGAAATAAATCAAGTTTTTCAAAATATTCTAATTTACTGGCTTTTACCTGTACCGGTATATTTTTCATCTTGATGGATTGAAAATGAACACCAATGAGTTGACTGATGAACATTATCACATAATTTATTCAGAAAATATAAATAACGACAAAGAATATATACTATTAATTGCAACATGTAAGTGTAAAAAAACCAATAACATTATTGATTTGTGCATTTTCAGAATGTGCTTGTTCTATTTTTAAACAAAGAAAACAATCTCAAGTTGTCTTTATTTTTAAGTTATCGTACCGTGATTTTACCAGTTTGGCCCACTTGGGGAGTAGATTTTTCTCCATGTGACCCCCCCCCCCATCTAAAATGAGTCTGACACCCCTTGATGTAAAGTAAAAAAACTAACGCAATAATACAACCGTTAAAAAACACATGTCAAGTGTATTCCCATTGTGCAATTTATTACAATATGAAATGTACAGCGATCAACAAAAATGATCATTATTATTTGCAAAGCAATTATACCAAATAGCTGGATTAGAGAATCCTGTAAGTTTTGTCCATGAACAAATAGAGCTAATATACCAAATATAAATTGTTTACATGATTGGCCTGTCAGTCATTTGTAATAATTCAGGAAATGACAGAAAAATCCTGACATGAGTGCATTTGTGTTTTTATTCAGAACATTTTAAGAAAATCAGTTTAATTGCCAAAGTAGTTTATTGTTCATTAACGAGGGAATGAATCACCTTAAGCGTTGAGATCATCATATGGAACATAACTGACTAGTTGGCAAAACCAACTCTTCCAAACTACAATACCAGAGCTGTTAACCAGCAATTCAGCAGTACTAATCAACACACCTATGTGATGAATCCAATGACTTTGATTCAACTACAACAAAAATAAGTCAACTACAGACAACTATTACTGATAAACTAGCACAGATGATTACGGCTGCAAAGTTTTCCATCAGTCAGTGAGTTTATGAAACATATTAAATCATTTTCCTTTTCCACACAGTGGTCCTGCATTCAAGAGCATACAAAATATATTCCTATTAGATTGAATGAACTCGACAGTATTTATTTTCCCAGTGACGGGCTAAAAGGCACAAAGTTGATGCAATCACAAAGGATTTCATAATTTCTCATAATCTTATGACCTTACAGCTCTTGTAGCAATGCTAAACATTTTCATGGTTGGACTTACAAGACACCTTCGGAGGTTTATTTATATTATTTAAATATAAAAATAAAAACAATCTTGCAAATAGTAATGAACACATTCAAACCAGAATTGACTATGCCCATTGATTCCGGCTCGTCAACCAATTACTGTCCGTAAAATGTGTAATTTTTCCAGGATGTCAATAAAGTCCTTTTAAACAGCATGACCATATCAATGAAGCTAGACAAACACGTTAATAAAGCACACATCTTAAATAATCGACACAACACAACCCGCCAAACTGATGTAAATGAATATCTAAGACAGTGGTTCTTAACCTTGTTGGAGGAACCACACCCCACCAGTTTCATATGCGCATTCACCGAACCCTTCTTTAGTGAAAAATAAAATGTTGTTTTTTTCAAATTCAAGACAAAGTTATATGTTTTTGGTAACACTTTAGTATGGGGAACATATTCTAAGTAACAAAGACTTAATTTAGAGTTATTTGGAAACAAAGGGAACATATTCTAAGTAACAAAGACTCAATTTAGAGTTATTTGGACACTAGGGGAACATATTCTAAGTAACAAAGACTCAATTTAGAGTTATTTGCACACGAGGGGAACATATTCTTAGTAACAAAGACTTAATTTAGAGTTATTTGGACACTAGGGGAACATATTCTAAGTAACAAAGACTTAATTTAGAGTTATTTGGACACTAGGGGAACATATTCTAAGTAACAAAGACTTAATTTAGAGTTATTTGGACACTAGGGGAACATATTCTAAGTAACAAAGACTCAATTTAGAGTTATTTGCACACTAGGGGAACATATTCTTAGTAACAAAGACTTAATTTAGAGTTATTTGGACACTAGGGGAACATATTCTTAGTAACAAAGACTTAATTTAGAGTTATTTGGACACTAGGGGAACATATTCTAAGTAACAAAGACTTAATTTAGAGTTATTTGGACACTAGGGGAACATATTCTAAGTAACAAAGACTCAATTTAGAGTTATTTGCACACGAGGGGAACATATTCTTAGTAACAAAGACTTAATTTAGAGTTATTTGGACATCCATCCATCCATCCATCCATCTTCTACCGCTTATTCCCTTTGGGGTCGCGGGGGGCGCTGGAGCCTATCTCAGCTACAATCGGGCGGAAGGCGGGGTACACCCTGGACAAGTCGCCACCTCATTTGGACACTAGGGGAACATATTCTAAGTAATAGAAACTTAATTTAGAGTTATTTGGACACTAGGGGAACATATTCTAAGTAATAGAAACTTAATTTAGAGTTATTTGGACACTAGGGGAACATATTCTAAGTAACAAAGACTTACTTTAGAGTTATTTGGACACTAGGGGAACATATTCTAAGAAACAAAGACTTAATTTAGAGTTATTTGGACACTAGGGGAACATTCTAAGTAACAAAGACTTAATTTAGAGTTTTTTGGACACTAGGGGAACATATTCTAAGTAACAAAGACTCAATTTAGAGTTATTTGGACACTAGGGGAACATATTCTAAGTAATAGAAACTTAATTTAGAGTTATTTGGACACTAGGGGAACATATTCTAAGTAACAAAGACTTAATTTAGAGTTATTTGGACACTAGGGGAACATATTCTAAGTAATAGAAACTTAATTTAGAGTTATTTGGACACTAGGGGAACAATATTCTAAGTAACAAAGACTCAATTTAGATTTATTTGGACACTAGGGAAACATATTCAAAGTAACAAAGACTTCATTTAGAGTTATTTGGACACTAGGGGAACATATTCTAAGTAACAAAGACTTACTTTAGAGTTATTTGGACACTAGGGGAACATATTCTAAGTAACAAAGACTTAATTTAGAGTTATTTGGACACTAGGGGAACATATTCTAAGTAACAAAGACTTACTTTAGAGTTATTTGGTTAGGGCCAGGGTTAGAGGGTTAAGGTTATAATAAGGCCATACATTAATAAGTACTTAATAATGACTAGTTAAGAGCCAATATGTTACTAATTTGCATGTTAATAAGCAACTAATTAATGGTGAATATGTTCCCCATACTAAAGTGTTACCATGTTTTTTTTACTGGTGCACAAAATGAACCGTGCACAAACATCACCTTGTTCAAACAACAAAACCAACACACAACAAATGACACACCTGCAAATCAGTGTGACTTCTGCTGTTGCTGCATCCGTAATCCGCCGATAGGGAGAAGTTTGTATTTACACGATGAGTCGGGTGTGTTTTGACCTCCTCCGAACCCCTGAGCCCGACTCACCGAACCCCTAGGGTTCCATCCAACCCAGGTTAAGAACCACTGATCTAAGAGTAGTCCACTAAGAATACTTTATAAGTTCTACCCACTACTGCTTATTCCTTGTGGGAAGCAATTGTCACATAAAAAGGTTGTTTAAAGCATTCTAACAGAAAAACAACTACACTAAAGCAAATCAAGTTGTAGCAGAACCTATGTCGCAAAAGGTCTGTGATTGTCCCTTTCCAGCAGAGACGCAAACGAAAGGCAAACAGTGCACAAACTTACTTGTAAGACGAACCCTTAACCACATTTTCCTCAGAGTCCTGATAGTTTCATTAGATATGGGCTGTTAATTCTGTTGATGAAACAATGTTTCTGTCTCAGAAAAAATTAAACCTAACTTCAAAAACTTAACGCGGGGGGGAAACACACCCTCTCCCAGGGGGGTATTGCACAGTTGTCCTCCTTGAGGTCTCACTGCCCACCATTGTAGGCATAGTCTGCCTTGTTGTGCATGATGAGTTTGTTGTCCACAAAGTAGAAACTGTCTGATCTGGTGTCGTAAGGGTGCTCCACCATTTGTCGAACTGGTTTAGAGACAGAACAAGAGGCAGGGATGAATGAAATAGGGGTTACGTTGATCAACATTATATATGATCATTTAGGTACAGTGGAACCCGCTTATCTTGACGACCGTAGGACTGTCTGACTGTAAGCAGTTGCATACCTGCCAACTACTCCGGTTTTCCCGTAATTAGTACGGTTTTCATCAACCTATTACGGGTTACGGTTGCAGTGATAAAAAATATGTTTTTTCATTAATTAAAAAAAAATATTTTTTTTTAAGTTTTATTCACGAAATCGCGTAACAACAATGACAATCGACACTGCTTCCCGTAACTTCCTATCGAGCCATTCCGAATGCCATGCGCGAGGCTATTTATAGCACCGCTAACAAGCACCAGTTGCATTGTTTCCAAACGAGCGAACGATCATGGAATCAGCCGGAGAAAAATCACAAACGAGTCTTAAACCGAAAAGAAAACTGCAGTCATTCCGTGAAGAATATTCAAAAGCCTATCCGGGAATAATTATCCGTTCCAAAAAGGGTGAAAACTACGCGAATTGCACCTTGTGCAGACAAGATTTTTCGATCGGACACGGAGGAATTAGCGATGTAAAAGACCACGTTGGGACAAAAAAACACAAGTCTAATGCCGTTGCTAGCGATACAAGTGGAAAACTTTCAACGTTTTTCGTCGCCCAAACAGATTCTTTGGATGTGATAAATGCCGAAGTTTTATTTACGGAGGCAATAATTGAGCATGGACTTCCAATCGCACTGGCTGATCACATGGGACAGTTAAATGTTTGTAATGCAACCTTTAAAAATCATTACGCGGTGATCGCGGTCCCAAAAATAAACTTTTCTTGCATGATAATGTCCAGAAAAACTCACTTTATATTACTATAGAGTCCTTTTAACGAATGAGTTTGATGGTTTATCACAAACCTTAAATGAAAGAAGTCCTTTGTTCTCCTGCACCATGCATGCGCTTTGGCCTTGCTTCGTGTTTGGTGCGCAATCCTGTCGGCTGTATTTCACAGCACGTCTTTGACAACTTGATGTGGCATAAAACATTTAAAACAAAGGGGTTATAGGAACAATCACTTTCAGTGTTTTATGCCACTTCAAGTTGTCAAAGACGGTATGCTGGTGCCCGACTGCCACAAGTGGAACAAACATTTGAAACAAAGGGGTTATAGGAACAATCACTTTCAGTGTTTTATGCCACTTCAAGTAAACTTATCATAAAGTTACCATATCATTTTTGCAGTATGATCAATCTGATAGAATAAATTTGGATTTTAGCCACAAAAAGGTAATGACACCAATGTTATCTATTGGAATTGTTTAGTACTGTTATACTGTTAAAAGTGTTTGTACTATTTATGCTTTCAAGTCCAAGTTGAAGAAATCTTGTTAAATGTTGACAGCATAACTACCAAAATACAGAAGTATGTCCTTAATATTTTTGCAGTGCTATTTCTGTTGAAAAGTTAAAATGATTACATTAGAGATGTGATGTGCCACTTTTCAAGTGTCTGATGGCTTAAATTAATTTTCATTAATTTTTCATATTTTGAATTCTTTTGAAAGGCTTACAAAAACAACTACATTTGAATTGTAATTCCATGCTATTGACAGGACTATTAATTTTAATGAAGTTAGCTTACCATGTTTACAGTATGATAATTGTGATAGAAATGTGAATTTTAGGCACAGAATATTTTTTACAATTGAACAAGGCAGTAGATTATACAAGCTTGGACAGAAAGTTAATAATGACACCAATTTTTTTTTAATGGAATTGTTTAGTACTGTTTTACCATTTGTTTACTGTAAAAAGTGTTTATACTTTCAATTAACAAATTGAAGTCTTGTGAAAGGTTGACAGGATAACTGGCATTAACTGTCAAAATAATTTCAAACTATTGAAGTTAGCTTACAGAATAAACATGTCAATCAACCCATATGATTTTTGCTGTAATATTTTTGTTTTGAAAAGTCACTGTGACTGATAGAAAAGTGATGGTTTTAGCAACATTTTAACCTGTCTGAATACTAATAATCATTTTGCGTCGGGGGGCGAAGCCTGAACCCGCCACCAGGACTTTGTTCTGGACCTACCGGGGCCTGCGGCTCCTGGACCCTGGCTACTAGGTTTTTCTGATTTCAAAAGTTGGCAGGTAAGCAGTTGTCAACATAACTGAAACCGGAAAAGAACATTTGCTGCAAATTTAATTGTGATTTTGGCCAGAGACATAAGGACAATGAAAAACAGTAAAAACATTTGAAACCTACAGCAGTTTGCTGAACGTTTTTTCCTCCAAGTATGCATATTTTGATTCTTGTTTTCCTATGTAGCTAGGGCACACTTGCCAACTCTCTTGATTTCGAAGACAAGCGTGGCAATCAGAACAGAAGAAGAAGAAGCAGCAGCAGAAGAAGAAGAGACATCATGTCTCAGACATGGCGAGTAAGAAGAGGAAATACATACATAGAAGGAAATACATACCGGTACATACATACAGTGGGGCAAAAAAGTATTTAGTCAGCCACCAATTGTGCAAGTTCTCCCACTTAAAATGATGACAGAGTTCTGTAATTTTCATCATAGGTACACTTCAACTGTGAGAGACAGAATGTGAAAAAAAATCCAGGAATTCACATTGTAGGATTTTTAAAGAATTTATTTGTAAATTATGGTGGAAAATAAGTATTTGGTCAATAACAAAAATTCAACTTAATACTTTGTAATATAACCTTGGTTGGCAATAACAGAGGTCAAACGATTACTATAGGTCTTTACCAGGTTTGCACACACAGTAGCTGGTATTTTGGCCCATTCCTCCATGCAGATCTTCTCGAGAGCAGTGATGTTTTGGGGCTGTCGCCGAGCAACATGGACTTTCAACTCCCTCCACAGATTTTCTATGGGGTTGAGGTCTGGAGACTGGCTAGCCCACTCCAGGACTTTCAAATGCTTCTTACGGAGCCACTCCTTCGTTGCCCGGGCGGTGTGTTTGGGATCATTGTCATGCTGGATGACCCAGCCACGTTTCATCTTCAAAGCTCTCACTGATGGAAGGAGGTTTTGGCTCAAAATCTCACGATACATGGCCCCATTCATTCTTTCCTTAACACGGATCAGTCGGTCTGTCCCTTTAGCAGAAAAACAGCCCCAAAGCATGATGTTTCCACCCCCATGCTTCACAGTAGGTATGGTGATCTTGGGATGCAACTCAGTATTCTTCTTCCTCCAAACACGACGAGTTGAGTTTATACCAAAAAGTTCTATTTTGGTTTCATCTGACCACATGACATTCTCCCAATCCTCTGCTGTATCATCCATGTGCTCTCTGGCAAACTTCAGACGGGCCTGGACATGCACTGGCTTAAGCAGGGGGACACGTCTGGCACTGCAGGATTTGATTCCCTGGCAGCTTAGTGTGTTACTGATGGTAACCTTTGTTACTTTGGTCCCAGCTCTCTGCAGGTCATTCACCAGGTCCCCCCGTGTGGTTCTGGGATTTTTGCTCACCGTTCTCATGATCATTTTGACCCCACGGGATGAGATCTTGTGTGGAGCCCCAGATCTAGGGAGATTATCAGTGGTCTTGTATGTCTTCCATTTTCTGATAATTGCTCCCACAGTTGATTTTTTCACACCAAGCTGCTTGCCAATTGTAGATTCACTCTTCACAGTCTGGTGCAGGTCTACAATTCTTTTCCTGGTGTCCTTCGACAGCTCTTTGGTCTTGGCCATAGTGGAGTTTGGAGTCTGACTGTTTGAGGCTGTGGACAGGTGTCTTTTATACAGATAACGAGTTCAAACAGGTGTCATTAATACAGGTAACGAGTAGAGGACAGAAGAGCTTCTTAAAGAAGTTGTTACAGGTCTGTGAGAGCCAGAGATCTTCCTTGTTTGAAGTGACCAAATACTTATTTTCCACCATAATTTACAAATAAATTCTTTAAAAATCCTACAATGTGAATTCCTGGATTTTTTTTCACATTCTGTCTCTCACAGTTGAAGTGTACCTATGATGAAAATTACAGACCTCTGTCATCATTTTAAGTGGGAGAACTTTCACAATCGGTGGCTGACTAAATACTTTTTTGCCCCACTGTACATACAGGTAAAAGCCAGTAAATTAGAATATTTTGAAAAACTTGATTTATTTCAGTAATTGCATTCAAAAGGTGTAACTTGTACATTATATTTATTCATTGCACACAGACTGATGCATTCAAATGTTTATTTCATTTAATTTTGATGATTTGAAGTGGCAACAAATGAAAATCCAAAATTCCGTGTGTCACAAAATTAGAATATTACTTAAGGCTAATACAAAAAAGGGATTTTTAGAAATGTTGGCCAACTGAAAAGTATGAAAATGAAAAATATGAGCATGTACAATACTCAATACTTGGTTGGAGCTCCTTTTGCCTCAATTACTGCGTTAATGCGGCGTGGCATGGAGTCGATGAGTTTCTGGCACTGCTCAGGTGTTATGAGAGCCCAGGTTGCTCTGATAGTGGCCTTCAACTCTTCTGCGTTTTTGGGTCTGGCATTCTGCATCTTCCTTTTCACAATACCCCACAGATTTTCTATGGGGCTAAGGTCAGGGGAGTTGGCGGGCCAATTTAGAACAGAAATACCATGGTCCGTAAACCAGGCACGGGTAGATTTTGCGCTGTGTGCAGGCGCCAAGTCCTGTTGGAACTTGAAATCTCCATCTCCATAGAGCAGGTCAGCAGCAGGAAGCATGAAGTGCTCTAAAACTTGCTGGTAGACGGCTGCGTTGACCCTGGATCTCAGGAAACAGAGTGGACCGACACCAGCAGATGACATGGCACCCCAAACCATCACTGATGGTGGAAACTTTACACTAGACTTCAGGCAACGTGGATCCTGTGCCTCTCCTGCCTTCCTCCAGACTCTGGGACCTCGATTTCCAAAGGAAATGCAAAATTTGCTTTCGTCAGAAAACATGACTTTGGACCACTCAGCAGCAGTCCAGCTCTTTTTTTCCTTAGCCCAGGTGAGACGCTTTTCGCGCTGTTTCTTGGTCAACAGTGGCTTGACACGAGGTATGCGGCAGTTGAAACCCATGTCTTTCAAGCGTCTCTTGGTGGTGGATCTTGAAGCACTGACTCCAGCAGCTGTCCACTCCTTCTGAATCTCCCCCACATTTTTGAATGGGTTTTTTTTCACAATCTTGACCAGGGCGCGTTGATCCCTATCGCTTGTACACTTTTTCTGACCACAGTTTTTCCTTCCCTTTGCCTCTCCATTAATGTGTTTGGACACAGAGCTCTGAGAACAGCCAGCCTCTTCAGCAATAACCTTTTGTGTCTTTCCCTCCTTGTGCAATGTGTCGATGGTTGCCTTTTGGACAGCTGTCAAATCTGAAGTCTTCCCCATGTTTGTGTAGGCTTCAGAACTGGACTGAGAGACCATTTAAAGCCCTTTGCAGGTGTTTTGAGTTAATCAGCTGATTAGTTTGTGGCACCAGGTGTCTTCAAAATTTAACCCTTACACAATATTCTAATTTTGTGACACACAGAATTTTGGATTTTCATTTGTTGCCACTTCAAATCATCAAAATTAAATGAAATAAACATTTGAATGCATCAGTCTGTGTGCAATGAATAAATATAATGTACAAGTTACACCTTTTGAATGCAATTACTGAAATAAATCAAGTTTTTCAAAATATTCTAATTTACTGGCTTTTACCTGTATATAAAATTACATGCCCATGCTTCATTGCCACTCATGCAGATTAAATGATTAAGTCATCTATTTTATCTAATCTTGCATCCACTTTTTGAATAATAAAAACACGGTGGACCAGGACTTGTTAAGTTGTTTGGCGACATAAGACTGAAGCGAGTTCCACTGTGTTGTGCGAACACAAAGTGTGACTTACTGAGGTTGTCTGGAAGTTGTGGAAACTCATAAATGTGTTCGCATGTGTTGCGGCTGTTGGGAATGCAGAAGCCGAAGTCAAAGTCAAAGTTCTTTAGGAGGCGCCCCTGGAAGTAATGCCTCTCAATCATACGAAAGCTGTTAATGGCACGGTCACCGACTGTGAATTCCACACTGATGTGTGGGGAAAAGAGATACAAGAGTTCACACTTCAGTTTTGCACAAACTTATTGGTAGGATACTGTTGCCGGGATGACAAAGTGATGGTCTGTGTACTTACGTTGCACCTACAGTTTGTAGTTTTAAGAACGCAGGTGTGAACTGATATCTCACAAAGCGGCCTGCACTGACGTCTACATCTCCACTCCCTTCTTCAGCCTCTGCAGGACCTGAAAGAGGAAAACCAGTTCGGTTGCCAGGCATTCAACTCTCACAAAAAAGCGATGAGTCACTATGCACCGCATGTGTTTACAACACATAAGCCGCAGAACACAACCATAACACATAGCAACACTAAATATACTTTAAAATAATGAGATTTTATACAACCCCGTTTCCATATGAGTTGGGAAATTGTGTTAGATGCAAATATAAACGGAATACAAATCCTTTTCACCCATATTCAGTTGAATATGCTACAAAGACAACATATTTGATGTTCAAACTGATAAACCTTTTTTTTTTGCAAATAATCATTAACTTTAGAATTTGATGGCAGCAACACGTGACACAGAAGTTGGGAAAGGTGGCAATAAATACTGATAAAGTTGAGGAATGCTCATCAAACACTTATTTGGAACATCCCACAGGTGTGCAGGCTAATTGGGAACAGGTGGGTGCCATGATTGGGTATAAAAGTAGATTCCATGAAATGCTCACTCATTCACAAACAAGGATGGGGCGAGGGTCACCACTTTGTCAACAAATGCCTGAGCAAATTGTTGAACAGTTTAAGAAAAACCTTTCTCAAGCAGCTATTGCAAGGAATTCAGGGATTTCACCATCTACGCTCCGTAATATCATCAAAGGGTTCAGAGAATCTGGAGAAATCACTGCACGTAAGCAGCTAAGCCCGTGACCTTCCATCCCTCAGGCTGTACTGCATCAACAAGCGACATCAGTGTGTAAAGGATATCGCCACATGACAAAGAAGTTGGGAAAGGTGGCAATAAATACTGATAAAGTTGAGGAATGCTCATCAAACACTTATTTGGAACATCCCACAGGTGTGCAGGCTAATTGGGAACAGGTGGGTGCCATGATTGGGTATAAAAACAGCTTCCCATAAAATGCTCAGTCTTTCACAAGAAAGGATGGGGCGAGGTACACCCCTTTGTCAACAACTGCGTGAGCAAATTGTCGAACAGTTTAAGAACAACGTTTCTCAAAGTGCAATTGCAAGAAATTTAGGGATTTCAACATCTACGGTCCATAATATCATCAAAAGGTTCAGAGAATCTGGAGAAATCACTCCACGTAAGCGGCATGGCCGGAAACCAACATTGAATGACCGTGACCTTCCATCCCTCAGACGGCACTGTATCAAAAACCGACATCAATCTCTAAAGGATATCACCACATGGGCTCAGGAACACTTCAGAAAACCACTGTCACTAAATACAGTTGGTCGCTACATCTGTAAGTGCAAGTTAAAGCTCTACTATGCAAAGCGAAAGCCATTTATCAACAACACCCAGAAACACCACCGGCTTCTCTGGGCCCGAGATCATCTAAGATGGACTCATGCAAAGTGGAAAAGTGTTCTGTGGTCTGACAAGTCCACATTTCAAATTGTTTTTGGAAATATTCGACATCGTGTCATCCGGACCAAAGGGGAAGCGAACCATCCAGACTGTCATCGACGCAAAGTTCTAAAGCCAGCATGTGTGATGGTATGGGGGTGCATTAGTGCCCAAGGCATGGGTAACTTACACATCTGTGAAGGCACCATTAATGCTGAAAGGTACATACAGGTTTTGGAACAACATATGCTGCCATCTAAGCGCCGTCTTTTTCATGGACGCCCCTGCTTATTTCAAGCAAGACAATGCCAAGCCACATTCAGCACGTTACAACAGCGTGGCATCGTAAAAAAAAGAGTGTGGGTACTTTCCTGGCCCGCCCGCAGTCCAGACCTGTCTCCCATCGAAAATGTGTGGCGCATTTTGAAGCGTAAAATACGACAGCGGAGACCCCGGACTGTTAAACGACCGAAGCTCTACATAAAACAAGAATGGGAAAGAATTCCACTTTCAAAGCTTCAACAATTAGTTTCCTCGGTTCCCAATCGTTTATTGAGTGTTGTTAAAAGAAAAGGTGATGTAACACAGTGGTGAACATGCCCTTTCCCAACTACTTTGGCATGTGTTGCAGCCATGAAATTCTAAGTTAATTATTATTTGCAAAAAAAAATAAAGTTTATGAGTTTGAACATCAAATATGTTGTCTTTGTAGCATATTCAACTGAATATGGGTTGAAAAGGATTTGCAAATCATTGTATTCCGTTTATATTTACATCTAACACAATTTAACAACTCATATGGAAACAGGGTTTGTAGAATATTGGAAAGTATTTGGCAAAACGTGTAACAATATCTTGAAGCGTTTTTGTAACCTTTAGGGATTTATGTTGTTGAAAAAAACAGGATGTCAATATAATCATATTATCCAACTTTTTTGCTTAATTTTCAACTTAATGTTGTAAAGGGGTGGTTGGCAATTCACACGCATTGATTGATACATGAAAGAATCCCATAATTTCCCCATACAAAATAAATTCAAATATAGAAATATCAGAAAGATACTGGTAGAGTGTCCGCCCTGAGATGGGTAGGTTGTGAGTTCAAACCCCGGCCGAGTCATACCGAAGACTATAAAAATGGGAGCCATTACCTCCCTGCTTGGCACTCAGCAAGAGTTGGAATTAGGGGTTAAATCTAAGGCTGAAACGACGCTTCGACGTAGTCGACGTCATCGGTTACGTAAATACGTCGACGCCGTTTTTGTGCGTCGGCGCGTCGCATATTTACGTCACACTACTGTCATGGCGGAGCGCAAAGCAGACGATGCGAGCGAGGGGAAAAAAGCACGCCAAAAGTCGTCAAAAGTGTGGGAGTATTTCAATAAACGGCCTAATAATGTTGTTGTATGCACACTGTGTCGAGCGGAAATGGCCTATCATAGCAGCACAACGGCTATGAACGAACATTTGAAAAGAAAACCCCCGACAGCGTTCTTGCCATCACCATCAACAAGTCAATCGTCCGCGTGCGTATACGTTGTCATTATTACACAAAAACATGAATGTGTCATTTGTATCTGCGTTGTAAATTCATAAACTAAAGCACCGTTTCGCTCTGAGAGGCGCGTTTGGCGTGCCTGTTCAGTGTTTACAAAGACGCGCTCCTCTTTAACGCTGTGGAGAGGCGGCGGCGGCGAGCGAGCGGCGAGGCGGGGCGCGCCGGGAGCGACGCCGCAATCGTGCCCAGGTGCGCGATCCGCGCAGTTGGAAGAGAAAAGACTTTGTGTAAAATTAAAAGATTGTAAACCTGGCAAAGCCGTCTGGCGTTCAGTCTGTCGGTCCTGAAAGAACCCCACGGCACAAGACGTGTCACAAACGCTAACGTTAATTAGTTGTGCAAATACCTTTTACAACATTAACAGTTACATATACTATGTACAAACCAACAATTAACTTTCACTTTAATCATACTATCATTGTTGTGTTATTAAGCAAAATAAGCAATACTTTTACTTTTGTTGAAATGTTTACACTGTACACTTTTTTTGTATTGGATGTTTAGCTTTATTTTTGCACATTTTAGCAAATAAGCAATACTTTTACTTTTGTTGAAATGTTTACACTTGTTACAGAATATTTCCGTTTTGCACTTTTTTGTATTGGATGTTTATCTTTATTTTTGCACATTTTAAAGCAAAATAAGTAATATTTTTACTTTTGAAATGCTTATACTATTCCAGAATATTAAGATTTGCACTGGATGTTTACTTTTATATTTGCACATTAAAAAGCAAATAAGCTACTTTTAATTTTGTTAAATGTTAAAAGTTTTAAATGTTTACATTGTTACAGAATATTTTGTCATGTTGTTGTCAATGTTGACTGAGTGGCCATACTTTTTTTTTTGTAAATAAAAGCCATGCCTTTTGAAAAAACTGGCCTACATTAATTTTTTCCTCTTCATTTTAAATAATAAAAAAAAATCGGTAAAAGGAAAAATAATCTATAGATTAATCGAAAAAATAATCTATAGATTAACCGATTAATCGAAAAAAATAATCTATAGATTAATCGATAGAAAAATAATCGTTAGCTGCAGCCCTAGTTAAATCACCAAAAATGATTTCCGGGCGCGGCCACCGCTGCTGCCCACTACTCCCCTCACCTCCCAGGGGGTGATCAAGGGTGATGGGTCAAATGCAGAGAATATTTTCGCCACACCTAGTGTGTGTGTGTGTGTGTGTGACAATCATTGGTTCTTTAACTTTAAAAGACAGCCAAGATATTATAGCATTTCTTTGCTGCTTAAAAATAAATACTACCGTCTATTACACTCAAATCCCCCCCAATGCTTTGCAATGTGGAGTTATTATTGTAGAAAATGTGGGGGGAAGTCCTCAAAAAGTCACAAAAACATTGAGGTCAAACCATCAATATGCGTGACATCCACAAGACATCAGAATATCTCATTTCAGTGAGCAGCCAGAGGATTAACCACACATGTATGTTGTTGTTGTTGTTGTTGTTCTTTCTTTTTAAGATGGCTGCCAGTGATGGCAAAGCGTAATGATGACCATAACGCCAGAAATTTTACTTTGCGCGACTTGGCTGCAAAAACAGTATTTCTGTCCCGCCTGCTCAGTACAATATGGCCAAAAGAGACCATAAAACAACACAAGCTTTGTTTGGACTTAATTTAAATGTGTGTTAGTTAATGCTGGGGGCTCAATAGCATAGATAACCTATTTGTTGACAACAAATTCACTAGGGGTGTAACGGTACGTGTATTTGTATTGAACCGTTTCGGTACGGGTGTTCCGGTTCGATTCGGAGGTGTACCGAACGAGTTTCCACACGGACATATTAAGTAGCGTAACGCACGTTGTGTAAACAATGCACACCGAGGCACAACACACGGCATGCTAGCAGCTAACAGGCTAGGATAGACTGACCATACGTCCTCTTAGCTGTCAGGGCGGAGTTTCTTAAATGCCTCAAATGTCCGGCATTTTGAGTTAGGGTTGCGTGTATTTTCAATGTTCGTTCAGGGTTAAGAAGGGGTTAAAAACAAAACAAACAGCAGCATTGGTGAGGGAGGGGCAGAGACAGAGAGAGAGCGAGAGAGTTATGATAAACGCGCATGCGTCGCCAGGCTCTGCTTTTTATCCATAGATTTATCACATTTCATTTTTTATTATCTATAGCAGGGGTGTCAAAAGTGTGCCCCGGAGGCCATTTGCGGCCCACAGCTAATGTTTTAAAGGCCCACGGCACACTCTAAAAATACTACTCAAATAAACAAAAACATAACAAAAGTGAAATAAAAAAGCTTAAAGGTTAAATGTCATTTAGAAAAAGTTGCAATGTTGACTAATAAAACAAAGCTGTTTTTTTTTTCTTTCAAACTGTCGTTGCTCAAAACATAATATTGAATCAAAATCAATGTAATTATGAATTATTGACCTATCCAAGGTTCCCATTACTTCACATCAAATATTACACTAAGAAAAATAGGAAGATTTTGCAAATTTGGTAAATAAATAACCCAAAAATGTATATTTTGTTGTTTTCTTACTGTACCGAAAATGAACCGAACCGTGACCTCTAAACCGAGGTACGTACCGAACCAACATTTTTGTGTACTGTTACACCCCCTAAAATTCACACATCAAATTACCAGTATTGGGAGGTTTGGCGATCTCGAACAGTACTGTTCCGGTCTCGAGATCTCTGATCTTGAAACGGGTGAAGTCAATGTTGTATATGTTGTCTTCAGGTTTGCAAAGATAGTCTGAAATACAAAAAAAAATTTAATTAAAACACTTTCTCGGAGGACTGCAATCTACTTGTAGAGAGTTGGGTCAAATTTGTAAAAAGTGACTAAAAACAAGAAGAGCAAAACCCAACATCTTTGGTATGACAAATTAACTTTTTTTCCTGTCCATACACAAAGAAGACTGTGCAGTAGAGATGCACGGATAGGCAATTATTTCATCCGCAACCGCATCAGAAAGTCGTCAACCATCCGCCATCCACCCGATGTAACATTTGATCAGAACCGCACCCGCCCGTTGTTATATATCTAATATAGACGATGCAAGGCATTAGTGAGGTTATAAACGCTCCCTGTGCGTTACCGAATCAATTTTAAACTCCTTTTATTTGTTTTTAAATGTCTAAACAACCTCGCGCCAACCTATCTCTCCGACCTCCTTCAGCCTTACTGCCCCACCCGATCCTTAAGATCAGCCGATCAGCTGCTGTTGACGGTCCCTGACACAAGGCTGAAGCTTAGAGGTGACAGAGCTTTCGCCGTTGCTGCTCCCAAGCTCTGGAACGACCTACCCCTGAGTGTTAGACAAGCCTCCTCTCTTCCTGTTTTTAAATCTCTCTTAAAAACATACTTTTATTCCATGGCTTTTAACACTGAGTGATATCCATCCTGCAATGGCGCCCCATAATACACCTGCTGTGATCCTGTTTTTATGTTTTTATTAATTCTATTTTAATTATTTATTTTTTATCGTGTTCTGTTTGTGTTGTGTTGTGTTTGCTCGGTACTCGTTTTATCTTTTAACCTGTTCATTGTACAGCACTTTGGCTACCCCTGTGGTAAATTTTAAATGTGCTTTATAAATAAAGTTGATTTGATTTGATTTGATAAAGCTTTTGCCTGTTAAAGAAAGGAGACTGATCCAATGCAGCACAGACATTCGCGTGCCACGCTGTCACGACCCAGACGCACACCAGTGCGCAATCATATGGGAGCCGCGCTGAGCGCGTCTCGCTGCCGGCGACGGCCGGGTGTGGGCCCGACGCTCCAGCGCCATCCATTTTCAGGACTAGTTGATTCGGCAGGTGGGTTGTTACACACTCCTTAGCGGGTTCCGACTTCCATGGCCACCGTCCTGCTGTCTATATCAACCAGGGTGAGCCCCACCCCTTTCGTGAGCGCACTGCGCTCGGAATGGCCCCTGTTACGCGCCCCCGGCAACAGGGGTGGCGGGCAGGTAAGCTGCGCGGGCGGAGCGCGCGGAGTGACCCCTGTTACGAGCCCCCGGCCACGGGGGTGGCGGGCAGGTAAGCTGCTTACCTGCTGCGCGTGACGCCGGCCGCGGCGAAGGCGGACGAGGCGGGGTGTCGGTGCGGTGGGCGCGGTGGTGACCCTGGACGTGCGTCGGGCCCTTCTCGCGGATCGCCTCAGCTACGGCTCCCGGTGGGGCCCTCTCGGGGGAAGGGGCCTCGGTCCCGGACCCCGGCGAGGCGTCCCTTCTCCGCTCCGTAAAAGTGTCCATCTCTCTTTTTTTTTTTCTTCTGTTGTGGCATATGCTGCAGGTGCCTGCTCGTTTTTCGTATGTGGATAACAACATTTAACTATGTACCGTATTTTCCGCACCATAAGCCGCCCTGGGTTATAAGCCGCGCCTTCAATGAACGGCATATTTCAAAACTGTGTCCACCTATAAGCCGCCCCGTGTTATAAGCCGCATCTAACTGCGCTAAAGGAATGTCAAAAAAACAGTCGGATAGGTCAGTCAAACTTTAATAATATATTAAAAACCAGCGTGATGTGGGCGCGCATGGAGTCGTATATCAACATGGACGGAGCTGCGTGAAAAAAGCCACCCGGCCTCTTCGCGTAAACTTACCTTAACCACTCGCTCATCTTTTCTTCATCCATCCATCCCTTCGAGTTAGCTTTTATGATGACGCCGGCTGGAAAGGTCTCTTTTGGCAAGGTCTTCCTTTTGAATATCACCATGGGTGGAAGTTTCTGGCCATTAGCATGGCAAACTAGAACCACAGTGAAGGATGACTTCTCATTCCCTGTGGTGCGAATATTCACCGTACGTGCTCCCGTTGTATCCACAGTGCGGTTCACAGGAATATCAAAAGTCAGTGGAACCTCGTCCATGTTGATAATGTTCTCTGGCCGGATCTTTTTTTCAGCTATCTTGTTTTTACAATATGCACGGAAAGTAGCCAGCTTTTCTTGAAAGTCTTTAGGCAGTTGCTGTGAAATAGTAGTCCGTGTGCGGATGGAGAGATTGCGTCTTTTCATGAACCGGAAACCTGTCGCTTAGTAGGAGCCATTTTGTGGTCTTTACAGATGTAAACACACAAAGGAAATGAAACGTAATATCCGCGCGCTTCTTCTTCTTCTACCGGGGCGGGTGGTTGCTTACAGTAGAAGAAGAAGCGCTTCCTGTTCTATGGGGGCGGGTGCTTACCTTGGCGGTTGCTTGCGTAGAAGAAGAAGCACTTCCTCTTCTACGGGGAAAAAAGATGGCGGCTGTTTACCGTAGTTGCGAGACCGAAACTTTATGAAAATGAATCTTAATATTAATCCATATATAAAGCGCACCGGGTTATAAGCCGCACTGTCAGCTTTTGAGTAAATGTGTGGTTTTTAGGTGCGGCTAATAGTGCGGAAAATACGGTATATATATTTCCGAATTGGTTTAACTGCCACCCGCCTGAATCTATTTAAAATCTAATTTTTTTTTATTTCAACCGCCCGACCCGACCCGACCCGCGGATAAAATCTAATTTTTTTAAATTTCATCCGCCCGATCCGCGGATAATCCGCGGACTCCGCGGTTGTGCCCGCAAACCGCGCATCTCTACTGTGCAGGCCTTTTAGATAGGGGAGAGGCCCATTGTCTCAACTGGTGCGATACGTGCTTTTGGGTTCATGTCAGACTGTATAAGTCTGTTCACCAGATTTATCGCTAGTCAATATTTGAAAAAGAAGTATCTTCAGTTGTTGCTAAGATGGCAACACACGTCTCTTGCTCAGTCGACTAATTACCTGGCAGACCAGGTGCGTTATAATGTGTTGATGAGAGAGGGCAAACACGTAGCGCCAAATCGATTTGTGGCGGACAGCATATGGGATATTTATGGGTCAAATGCAGAGAATAATTTCGCCACACCTAGTGTGTGTGTGACAATCATTGCTACTTTAACTTGACTGTACTGTGCCTAGTATTCGTCAGCTGACATGCATCCATTTACAACAAGAGCCATGGGAACACCTTTCTCCTGTGGTACGTTTCATTTCACCTTTTGCGGAATTGAATTTGGATGGTCTTGATGATGACAAAATGTCTGCATGTTTCTACAGAGCGGGGCACTCCCTATGGTTTCAGTATCGGTTTCCTAGCTCCTCTGTGACGTGCACAGAGAAATACAAGCCCGCAGCTCTTTAACTTTAACCAAGTGACCTGATTGGCCAGGGAAGAAATGCTATTGTTGTCTGGTGCTGGAAAAAGACAATACGATGAGAGGCATTAAGTCTTTGATGACATACTGCAGGGTTTGAGTCACATTTGACTTATAAGACTAAATTACTCAATGCTTCCTTACATACAGTACAGGCCAAAAGTTTGGACACACCTTCTCATTCAATGCGTTTTCTTTATTTTCATGACTATTTACATTGTAGATTGTCACATCAAAACTATGAATGAACACATGTGGAGTTACGTCATACTTGCCTACCCTCCCAAATTTTCCGGGAGACTCCCGAAATTCAGTGCCTCTCCCGAAAACCTCCCGGGACAAATATTCTCCCGAAAATCGGGAGATTTTCGGTCCGGAACTGGAGGCCACGCCCCCTCCAGCTCCATGCGGACCTGAGTGAGGACAGCCTTTTTTCATGACGGGAGGACAACAGGGTGACAAGAACTAAATCATCCAGACTAGAGATACATTGTATTATTATGTTTGTCTTACCTAAAAACAAATATATTTATTAATTAGAAAAAGAAAAAAAAAATACAAATACATTTTTACTATATTTTGCTAAAAACATCAAAATTAATTGTATTTTTATTTGTATTTTTTATGACTCCTTTTTACATCCAGCCATAGAATTATACATTAAAATAAACATATTTGAAATAATTAATTTTAAATTATTATAATTCATTTAAAATGACCATATTTAATTATTAAAATAATTGCTTATTTATCAACAACTTTAGCATTTTATTCATTACATTTTGAAGCTCTCAGAAGCCAAGTTATGTTATATTCCTTAAGATTTATTTATGCAAGTTTGAAGTATCAATTATCTAAACACAGTTTTGTTTGGATATTTTCAGGATGTAGATATCTAAATATATACAGGTAAAAGCCAGTAAATTAGAATATTTTGAAAAACTTGATTTATTTCAGTAATTGCATTCAAAAGGTGTAACTTGTACATTATATTTATTCATTGCACACAGACTGATGCATTCAAATGTTTATTTCATTTAATTTTGATGATTTGAAGTGGCAACAAATGAAAATCCAAAATTCCGTGTGTCACAAAATTAGAATATTACTTAAGGCTAATACAAAAAAGGGATTTTTACAAATGTTGGCCAACTGAAAAGTATGAAAATGAAAAATATGAGCATGTACAATACTCAATACTTGGTTGGAGCTCCTTTTGCCTCAATTACTGCGTTAATGCGGCGTGGCATGGAGTCGATGAGTTTCTGGCACTGCTCAGGTGTTATGAGAGCCCAGGTTGCTCTGATAGTGGCCTTCAACTCTTCTGCGTTTTTGGGTCTGGCATTCTGCATCTTCCTTTTCACAATACCCCACAGATTTTCTATGGGGCTAAGGTCAGGGGAGTTGGCGGGCCAATTTAGAACAGAAATACCATGGTCCGTAAACCAGGCACGGGTAGATTTTGCGCTGTGTGCAGGCGCCAAGTCCTGTTGGAACTTGAAATCTCCATCTCCATAGAGCAGGTCAGCAGCAGGAAGCATGAAGTGCTCTAAAACTTGCTGGTAGACGGCTGCGTTGACCCTGGATCTCAGGAAACAGAGTGGACCGACACCAGCAGATGACATGGCACCCCAAACCATCACCCAACCATGCAAATTTTGCATTTCCTTTGGAAATCGAGGTCCCAGAGTCTGGAGGAAGACAGTAGAGGCACAGGATCCACGTTGCCTGAAGTCTAGTGTAAAGTTTCCACCATCAGTGATGGTTTGGGGTGCCATGTCATCTGCTGGTGTCGGTCCACTCTGTTTCCTGAGATCCAGGGTCAACGCAGCCGTCTACCAGCAAGTTTTAGAGCACTTCATGCTTCCTGCTGCTGACCTGCTCTATGGAGATGGAGATTTCAAGTTCCAACAGGACTTGGCGCCTGCACACAGCGCAAAATCTACCCGTGCCTGGTTTACGGACCATGGTATTTCTGTTCTAAATTGGCCCGCCAACTCCCCTGACCTTAGCCCCATAGAAAATCTGTGGGGTATTGTGAAAAGGAAGATGCAGAATGCCAGACCCAAAAACGCAGAAGAGTTGAAGGCCACTATCAGAGCAACCTGGGCTCTCATAACACCTGAGCAGTGCCAGAAACTCATCGACTCCATGCCACGCCGCATTAACGCAGTAATTGAGGCAAAAGGAGCTCCAACCAAGTATTGAGTATTGTACATGCTCATATTTTTCATTTTCATACTTTTCAGTTGGCCAACATTTCTAAAAATCCCTTTTTTGTATTAGCCTAAAGTAATATTCTAATTTTGTGACACACGGAATTTTGGATTTTCATTTGTTGCCACTTCAAATCATCAAAATTAAATGAAATAAACATTTGAATGCATCAGTCTGTGTGCAATGAATAAATATAATGTACAAGTTACACCTTTTGAATGCAATTACTGAAATAAATCAAGTTTTTCAAAATATTCTAATTTACTGGCTTTTACCTGTATATGTAAACAAACCACGGTGAGTTCAAGGACCGCCAAAATTAGTAGGACAAAACGGCGCTCATAATACTCGAATCAGTGAGGCATGTTTAATACAAACAGTGTGCTTTGTAACAATTAGGGAGGTTTGCGTCATGCTTGTCCTCCTACGGAAACCATATTAAAACAAACACAAAAAAATTTCCCCTCTTCTTTTTCCATTTTTCATACATTTTTGAAAAAGCTCCAGAGAGCCACTAGGGCGGCGCTAAAGAGCCGCATGCGGCTCTAGAGCCGCGGGTTGCCGACCCCTGGTATAGGTAATTAAGATTTGGACAGAGGTGGGTAGAGTAGCCAGAAATTGTACTCAAGTAAGAGTACTGTTACTTTAGAGATTTATTACTCAAGTAAAAGTAAGGAGTAGTCACCCAAATATTTACTTGAGTAAAAGTAAAAAGTATGTTGTGAAAAAACTACTCAAGTACTGAGTAACTGATGAGTAACATACACACACATATCATATATATACACACAAACATATATATATATATATATATATATATATATATATATATATATATATATATATATATATATATATATATATATATATATATATATATACACATACATTGATATATACAGTATATAATTTATTTTTATTTATTTTGCCGTTTTTGTTTGCATGTTAAAGGTGTTTTAATGAATATACATGCATGTTTAACACATATAGATTCCTTTCTTTCATGAAGACAAGAATATAAGTTGGTGTATTACCTGATTCTGATGACTTGCATTGATTGTAATCAGACAGTAGTGATGATAACGTCCACGTTTTCAAATAGAGGAGAAAAAAAGTTCCTCCTTTCTGTCTAATACCACATGAAAGTGGTTGGTTTTTGGCATCTTATTTGTCCAGCTTCCATATTCGTTTTTATACACTTTACAAGAAATACATTGGCGTCAAACTCCGTAGCTTGCTAGCTTGTTTGCGCTGGCTTTCGGAGACTCTTATTTTGAAAGCGCAGGCGCGATGGAGCGGCACTTTTATTGTGAAGACAGGAACTGTGCAGTCAGTCTTTAGGCTTTTGACGGGATGTACGGTTGAAATGGAAAAGGGTCTTTTTTTCCTTCACACTTTTGATTGATTGGAACTTTTATTAGTAGATTGCACAGTACAGTACATATTCCGTACAAATGACCACTAAATGGTAACACCCCAATAAGTTTGTCAACTTGTTTAAGTCAGGTCATGTGACCGCCTGGCTCTGTTTGATTGGTCCAACGTCACCAGTGACTGCATCTGATTGGTGGAACGGAGTGAACGTCACCAGTGACTGTATTTGTTGAAACGCAGGCACTATGAAGGTCTGTCTGACAGACCAAAACAAACAAAGCGTGCATTAACAGATGGATAAAAATTAGTAGCGAGCTGAATGTAGATAAAAGTAGCGGAAAGGTAGCGTTTCTTCTCTATAAATATACTCAAGTAAAAGTAAAAGTATGTTGCATTAAAACTACTCTTAGAAGTACAATTTATCCCAAAAGTTACTCAAGTAGATGTAACGGAGTAAATGTAGCGCGTTACTACCCACCTCTGGATTTGGACAATATCGGAATATCGGTAAAGAAAAGCCATTATCGGACATCTGTAGACATAATCTCCCACGGCACACCAGACTGTGGTTGGAAAAGACTACATTAAGTAACTAACATAAGGAAGTGTGTTCAAACTTTTGACTCTTGGCCTATTAAAGTATTGGATACACGGTCTGCTCACAGTCTAACTATGACTTTATAGACTCGCCCTGGCTTGGGTGTAAATAGACTTAATGCACATATTTGTCCACGATGATGTAAAGTAGACACTGAGCACCTGAGGCTGTTAGCATAGTTAGCATACAATGCTAGTTGACATTCACCAACCTTCCGTGACAGCCCGCAGTCCCAGGACATGGTCGGGGGAAATATCCTCTCCCAGCTCCCGGAGTTGGTCCTCGGTGACCACGGGACACTTGTCCGTCTGACTGCGCCTCGACTTCAGCTTCTTTAACATCCCTCCGCCAGCTTTCCGCTCCCTGTGCTTGGAGTCCGCCCCGCTGTCTGCGTCTGTGTTCGCCGTGTCGACCGTCGGCGCTGTTTTGTTCCGAGAACTGTGCATGTTAGACGCGGAGGATGTACGGAGGATGTACCTGGGGGAGAAAAAAAGGGAGTTTGTCTATTTATTTGTGAACGACTTGACACAATTGCGGCTGAAATTTCAAGATGGCGTAAAGCGCGCACGGGTGACGGAAAAGTACGACAGTGGTTGGCTGAGAACGACCAGGGGTTGTCATGGTGACCAAAGAGGTGTGCGTGATTTGGTGTCCGGGTCCTCCCGTTTATTTATTTTTTTCACTTAATCCTTGTGTGGTGTTCGGGTCTGTGGGACCCGTTTTTATTTTTTATTAAAAGAAAAATGATACAATTAATTAATTTTTCAAACTGAGACTCACTGACTTTGGCTCATTTTCTGTGAAGAACATATATCTGAATACATATTTAATGACCACACACCATACACCATACTTGCCAACCTTGAGACCTCCGATTTCGGGAGGTGGGGGGTGGGGGCGTGGTCGGGGGTCGGGCGGGGCGTGGTTTGGGGCGTGGTTGAGAGGGGAGGAGTATATTGACAGTTAGAATTCACCAAGTCAAGTATTTCATACATATATACAGTCAAGAAAATAAGTATTTGAACACCCTGCTATTTTGCAAGTTCTTCCACTTAGAAATCATGGAGGGGTCTGAAATTTTCACGGTAGGTGCATGTCCACTGTATGAGAGATAACCTAAAAAGAAAAATCCAGAAATCACAATCTATGATTTTTTAACAATTTATTCGTGTGATACAGCTGAAAATAAGTATTTGAACACCTGTCTATCAGCTAGAATTCTGACCCTCAAAGACCTGTTAGTCCGCCTTTAAAAGTCCTCCTCCACTCCACTGTATCATCCTGAATCAGATGCACCTGTGTAAAGTCGTTACCTGCATAAAGACACCTGTCCACCCCATACAATCAGTAAGACCCAAACATTCAGCATGGCTAAGAGCAAAGAGCTGTCCAAAGACACCAGAGACAAAATTGTACAACTCCACAAGGATGGAAAGGGCTACGGAGAAATTGCCAAGCAGCTTGGTGAAAAAAGGTCCACTGTTGGAGCAATCATTAGAAAATGGAAGAAGCTAAACATGACGGTCAATCTCAATGGGAGTGGAGCCCCATGCAAGATATCACCTCGTGGGGTCTCAATGATGCTAAGAAAGGTGAGGAATCAGCCCAGGACTACACGGCAGGACTTGGTCAATGACCTGAAAAGAGCTGGGACCACTGTTTCCATGGTCACTGTTGGTAATACACTAAGACGTCATGCTTTGAAATCATGCATGGCACGGAAGGTTCCCCTGCTTGAACCAGCACATGTTAAGGCCCGTCTTAAGTTTGCCAATGACCATTTGGATGATCCAGAGGAGTCATGGGAGAAAGTTTTGTGGACAGATGAGACCAAAATTGACCTTTTTGGTCATAATTCCACTATGCGTGTTTGGAGGAAGAAGAATGATGCATACCATCCCAAGAACACCATCCCTACTGTGAAGCATGGGGGTGGTAGCATCATGCTTTGGGGCTGTTTTTCTGCTCATGGGACAGGACGACTGTACTGTATTAAGTAGAGGATGACTGCAGCCATGTATTGTGAGATTTTGGCCAAAAGCCTCCTTCCCTCAGTCAGATCATTGAAGATGAGTCATGGCTAGATCTTCCAAAATGACAATGACCCAAAGCACACAGCCAGGAAAACCAAGAAGTGGCTTTGTAAGAACCATATCAAGGTTCTGGAGTGGCCTAGCCAGTCTCCAGACCTAAATCCAATTGAAAATCTTTGGAGGGAGCTGAAAGTCTGTGTTACTCAGCGACAGCCCAGAAACCTGACTGATCTAGAGAAGATCTGTGTGGAGGAGTGGGCCAAAATCCCTCCTGTAGTCTGTGCAAACCTGGTGAAGAACTACAGGAAACGTTTGAACTCTGTAATTGCAAACAAAGGCTACTCTACCAAATATTAATGTTGGTGTTCAAATACTTATTTTCAGCTGTATCACACAAATAAATTGTTAAAAAATCATAGATTGTGATTTCTGGATTTTTCTTTTTAGGTTATCTCTCATACAGTGGACATGCACCTACCATGAACATTTCAGACCCCTCCATGATTTCTAAGTGGGAGAACTTGCAAAATAGCAGGGTGTTCAAATACTTATTTTCTTGACTGTGTATATATATATATATATATATATATATATATATCCATCCATTTTCTACCGCTTATTCCCTTTGGAGTCGCGGGGGGCGCTGGAGCCTATCTCAGCTACAATCGGGGATATATATTGTCGGAGGCAGATATTTACATATATCTGAATTTAAGTTGTACTTCTTTCATTTCTTAGTCATATTTGAACACAGCTCGTGTTTTCCATTTATTCTCTTTTGATGCTCTGTCAGCAAGTATACTATGTGTTGCCCTTGAGTTCTTTGGAATGTGTTTTGTCTAGCATTTTGTTTTGGCTAGGGAGGGGGAAGGAAAGAGAGGTTTTTGGCGTTGGGAAGACAGACCATTTTGGGTGTGCGCGATAGAATGTTCGAGGGTTAGACTGGTCTCAATCAAAATGTATATTGGCAAAGCTTTGAGAATATACAACAAAAAAACTATTCTGTCTCTGGTGGTTTTTCAACTCAGCTTTAAGTGTCGGAAAGAACTTGGGAGCGAATTGTGACTTGAATTCCCTGGGAGGAACAACTGGTCCAAAACGCAACAATATCTATCTCTATCTATCTATCTCTCTATCTCTCTCTCTATCTCTCTCTCTATCTATCTCTATCTCTCTCTATCTCTCTCTCTCTATCTATAGAGATATCTACATCCTGAAAATATGTAAACAAAACTGTTTAGATAATTGATACTTCAAACTTGCATAAATAAATATTAAGGAATATAACATAACTTGGCTTCTGAGAGTTTCAAAATGTAATGAATAAAATGCTAAAGTTGTTGATAAACAAGCAATTATTTTAATAATTAAATATGGTCATTTTAAATGAATTATTATGATCATTTGAAGTCAATTATTTCAAATATGTTTATTTTAATGTATAATTCTATGGCTGGATGTAATAAGGAGTCACAAAAAAATACAAATAAAAATACAATTAATTTTGATGTTCTTAGCAAAATATAGTAAAAATGTATTTAGTTTTTTTTTTTTTTTTTAAGTTAACAAATATATTTATTTTTAGGTAAAATAAACATAATACAATTTATCTCTAGTCTGGATGATTTAGTTCTTGTCACCCTGTTTTCCTCCCGTCATAAAAAAAGGCTGTCCTCACTCAGGTCCGCATTGAGCTGGAGGGGGCGTGGCCTCCAGCTCCGGCTGAAAATCGGGAGATTTTCGGGAGAATATTTGTCCCGGGAGGTTTTCGGGGGAGGCGCTGAATTTCGGGAGTCTCCCGGAAAATTCGGGAGGGTTGGCAAGTATGGATACAGTCTATAAGATGTATATATATCTAATGTATTCATACATTGTTTATGTAGGATATACGCATGTATATATAACCTAATCATATTGTTTCTTCAATTCAAAAATAGCTCACCGTTTTTTCCCCGTTCTCTGGGATTATATTCACAGTTTTCATCTTGGACGTCTGGTCACTTATAGCATACAGGGCCGGCCCGTGGCATAGGCCGTATAGGCAAATGCTAAGGGCGCCGTCCATCAGGGGGCGCCACGCCAGTGCCACAAATGTTGGAGAAAAAAAAAAAAAAAAAAGTTGGTACTATTATTTCTAAATACAAAAAATAATCCCACGTTAATTAATATGCAAAGTAAAGCCTATTTAATAGAAATATTATTTGTTACAACATTACGCCCCCCCCCCCCCGCACGGTGCGCCCCCTCCCTTCCCGTATCATGACTCTTTTTGGACGTCACCACATCAAAAAATCAACACAAGCTGTCAAAACGGCCAAAACTGTCAGGTGCCCAGGGAAGAAAAAAGAGAAAAGAAGAGGAGGAGAAACGAGAAAAAGACAGAGGTAGCAGGTAGGTAACGTTAGCCTACATGACATTATTTGTCTGTTACAGAATGTGATAGTAGCTGGCTTTTTAGCATTAAGCTAATGTTACATGATTCGGCAATTGCTAATCAATAAATAGCTAGTTCTGTTTTAACGTCGGGTTAATATTGTGGAGGGGGCTAAATTGTTATGGAAAATAATAATGTAACGTTAGGTAATTACAGTACTCCCACCTTACATTCCTCAGGGACATTTCTTTCTTTCTTTAGTTTATTTGGAACATGAACACACTTACATCATAACACATCACACAATTTCATATCATTTCATTTTACATCATGCCCGAAAAGGAGTAGGAAGAAGCAAAGCTTATTTAATCCTACCCCTTTCCCACTTCAAAGCGTTTACAAATATATAGAATCATTTACTGACCTTTTTATATAATAAAATAACATCTATGAATTAGTATACAACAGTTTTGTAATATGTAATTAATTAATTAATTCAGTCATTATTAACATACTGAGATGAAGAATATCTTATTTTCAATAAGGTTGAAAGTATTTCTCATAATTCTTCTTTTTTGTACTCTGTAAGCACTATTATTTTGAACAACCTCTTAAACTGGATCATATCAGTACAATTTTTAACTTCTTTACTTAATCCATTCCATAATTTAATTCCACATACTGATATGCTAAAAGTTCTAAGTGTTGTACGTGCATATAAATGTTTGTATTCGATCTTTTAAGCAGGTGTTTTTTGTTTACATTGTTATTGCCTTCTGGTTAGCTAATGTTTGCCCTGCAGGTAATCGTCACTTTTCCACCCCTTTATATATTAGGTATAGTTGTAAGTAAAAAAAAAAAAAGGTCAAAGACAAAGCTATTCGGGTTCTTGTGAGTATATACACTTCACTGCCGATGTGGGGGGGGCGCCTCCTAAAATCTTGCCTAGGGCGCCAGATTGGTTAGGGCCGGGCCTGGATGTATATATATCTAATGTATTCATACATTGTTTATGTAGGATATACGCATGTATATATAACCTAATCATATTGTTTCTTCAATTCAAAAATAGCTCACCGTTTTTTCCCCCTTCTCTGGTATTATATTCACAGTTTTCATCTTGGACGTCTGGTCACTTATAGCATATAAGAATATTCTATTACTGTTAAGCAAACTATGAATAATAAAACATGTGTCCTTTATCATAGCTACACGTATGACGAAAAAGCGCGTGAAAATCAGTGGTATTCGGTGAGGTAAGATGAATTAAATGCGCTGACAGTTCAATGCTCCTGCTAGAGATGCGCGGATAGGCAATTATTTCATCCGCAACCGCATCAGAAAGTCGTCAACCATCCGCCATCCACCCGATGTAACATTTGATCAGAACCGCACCCGCCCGCACCCGCCCGTTGTTATATATCTAATATAGACGATGCAAGGCATTAGTGAGGTTATAAAGCTTTTGCCTGTTAAAGAAAGGAGACTGATCCAATGCAGCACAGACATTCGCGTGCCACGCTGTCACGACCCAGACGCACACCAGTGCGCAATCATATGGGAGCCGCGCTGAGCGCACCTCCAAGCGCGTCTCGCTGCCGGCGACGGCCGGGTATGGGCCCGACGCTCCAGCGCCATCCATTTTCAGGGCTAGTTGATTCGGCAGGTGGGTTGTTACACACTCCTTAGCGGGTTCCGACTTCCATGGCCACCGTCCTGCTGTCTATATCAACCAGGGTGAGCCCCACCCCTTTCGTGAGCGCACTGCGCGCGGAGTGACCCCTGTTACGCGCCCCCGGCAACAGGGGTGGCGGGCAGGTAAGCTGCGCGGGCGGAGCGCGCGGAGTGACCCCTGTTACGAGCCCCCGAGCCTGCTGCGCGTGACGCCGGCCGCGGCGAAGGCGGACGAGGCGGGGTGTCGGTGCGGTGGGCGCGGTGGTGACCCTGGACGTGCGTTGGGCCCTTCTCGCGGATCGCCTCAGCTACGGCTCCCGGTGGGGCCCTCTCGGGGGAAGGGGCCTCGGTCCCGGACCCCGGCGAGGCGTCCCTTCTCCGCTCCATAAAAGTGTCCATCTCTTTTCTTTTTTCTTCTTCTGTTGTGGCATATGCTGCAGGTGCCTGCTCGTTTTTCGTATGTGGGTAACAACATTTAACTATGTATATATATTTCCCAATTGGTTTAACTGCCACCCGCCTGAATCTATTTAAAATCTAATTTTTTTTTATTTCAACCGCCCGACCCGACCCGACCCGCGGATAAAATCTAATTTTTTTTAATTTCATCCGCCCGATCCGCGGATAATCCGCGGACTCCGCGGTTGTGCCCGCAAACCGCGCATCTCTAGCTCCTGCCAAATGAATTGCACTGAGTGGAGCGGATCACCACTCCAAGATGGCGGCCCCACGTCTCGTCAACGCCAGTAGGCAGTAGCGCTCCATGCTGCGTACCCTTCGAACATGTCTATGAGGGTAATGCTATAAAAAAATAAAAAAAATAAAAACAGTTTGTCTAGTCATTGAAAGACAGAACAAGCTGAAACCGGTTAGATAGGTATTTTATTGTATTTATTTTGTTTATTTCAAGTTTTTTGTGAAATGGTGATTTAGAATGTTCAGACTCCGGAGCAGTAGATGGCGGTAATGTCTGATTAAGTTGGATGCCAACCGCCGTAAAAGACGAAGAAGAAGAAGAAGAAAGTTCGCAACCCGCCATTCCACCAAAGAAGAAGAAGAAAAATGGTGCGAGTGAAGTCAAGGTAAGTTTAGTGGAAGATGTCATTTGTCTTTTCACACGTTTGAGTCTAGTTTATGTCTGTTTTTTCTTTAAAGATATTTATTGTGTGAGGTCAACGTGTCGGACAGGAAGAGCCTCTTGCTGTTGGATGACCGAGCCATCTTCGCGGCGGTGAAGAAAGCCGTGGCTCGCTTACATGGAGACTATGGAGCCGCACTGTGCAGCATCAGGTTCTCTGGTAAACTTCTTCATCTATCTAGTCAGCATATACATCTAGTCATAACATCATCTAATCATTGTATTGTCATTCATCTATCTAGTCATAACATCATCTAATTATTGTATTGTCATTCATCTATCTAGTCATAACATCATCTAATCATTGTGTTGTCATTCATCTATCTATTCAATGAATAGATATATGAATTACAATACAATGATTAGATTGTATGAATAGTATTCATTAGGGGTGTAACGGTACACAAAAATGTCGGTTCGGTACGTACCTCGGTTTAGAGGTCACGGTTCGGTTCATTTTCGGTACAGTAAGAAAACAACAAAATATAAATTTTTGGGTTATAGGCGAGGGCGGACCTACGTCACTTCCGCCTGCCAATCCCCTAGCAACCGGTCGCCATATTGAATTCGTTGAAAACAAACCAGCTCACAGCGAACACAGCATTGACAGAAAAGGCATTTAACGAGGTTTCACGGCATTTTAAACTGTTCTAAATGGCGTATGATTATGTAAATACCATATTTTCCGCACTATTAGCCGCACCTAAAAACCACAAATTTACTCAAAAGCTGACAGTGCGGCTTATAACCCGGTGCGCTTTATATATGGATTAATATTAAGATTCATTTTCATAAAGTTTCGGTCTCGCAACTACGGTAAACAGCCGCCATCTTTTTTCCCCGTAGAAGAGGAAGTGCTTCTTCTTCTACGCAAGCAACCGCCAAGGTAAGCACCCGCCCCCATAGAACAGGAAGCGCTTCTTCTTCTACTGTAAGCAACCACCCGCCCGCGTAGAAGAAAAAGAAGCGCGCGGATATTACGTTTAATTTCCTTTGTGTGTTTACATCTGTAAAGGCCACAAAATGGCTCCTACTAAGCGACAGGTTTCCGGTTCATGAAAAGACGCAATCTCTCCATCCGCACACGGACTACTATTTCACAGCAACTGCCTAAAGACTTTCAAGAAAAGCTGACTACTTTCCGTGCATATTGTAAAAACAAGATAGCTGAAAAAAAGATCCGGCCAGAGAACATTATCAACATGGACGAGGTTCCACTGACTTTTGATATTCCTGTGAACCGCACTGTGGATACAACGGGAGCACGTACGGTGAATATTCGCACCACAGGGAATGAGAAGTCATCCTTCACTGTGGTTCTAGCTTGCCATGCTAATGGCCAGAAACTTCCACCCATGGTGATATTCAAAAGGAAGACCTTGCCAAAAGAGACCTTTCCAGCCGGCGTCATCATAAAAGCTAACTCGAAGGGATGGATGGATGAAGAAAAGATGAGCGAGTGGTTAAGGGAAGTTTACGCGAAGAGGCCGGGTGGCTTTTTTCACGCAGCTCCGTCCATGTTGATATACGACTCCATGCGCGCCCACATCACGTTGGTTTTTAATATATTATTAAAGTTTGACTGACCTATCTGACTGTTTTTTTGACATCCCTTTAGCGCAGTTAGATGCGGCTTATAACACGGGGCGGCTTATAGGTGGACAAAGTTTTGAAATATGCCGTTCATTGAAGGCGCGGCTTATAACCCAGGGCGCCTTATGGTGCGGAAAATACGGTAGTCTTTCCAGTGAGGCTAGGTTAAGATACGAGTTAAAATGTTCTGTAGTTGAATTAAACGACTGCCTTTACCGCCTTCCAGCAGATGCGTGGACTGATAATCCTACACAATGGCCGGACATGGAATTTGGAAATCTTTTTGTCTACCTCACAAGCGCACCAGGTCGGTTGTTATATAACGAATAAATCACATAAAAATTGTTGTTGTTAGGGTTTATTGGTTTTTAAAAACCCAACCATTAAAGTGCAAATTTAAATGAAACCGGTTTTCGAAAATAGCCTTTATACCGTATGTTATTGTTGTGCAACAACAACTTCAGCTGTCGAACGTTATTCAGTAAAAATTCAACGGGTTCAACATTAGCATGGACGCTATAGCCAAGTTGTGGTTAAGAATGTGGATTTTTGTTCCTTATATTTACCAGAAACGAAGTGATCCGAACACACGACCCGGGATTTTGGGGGACTCCAGTGAGAACCATCCTCGTTTTCCCGGTGTGAAGCTGCGAGCCATTTGTCTCGTCTCTGTGGGCTTTTAGCACGCTTTGGCAGAACAAAATACGACCTTTGTTTTCCCTGTTTCCAGTTGTGGTTTGCACAACCAAAAACAACACCGTTTTTTGGCATTTTGGAGGCAGAATGACGGGTTTAATCAGCGCAGGTCGACAGGTTAAAGAGTAATGGCGACGGTTTGTTTTCAACGCCAGTCAGGTTGCTATGGCTCGAAGAACCCGTATGTAGCTCAGTTGCCCGGATGTCGGCCCTGCCCTATAGTATTCATTAGGGGTGTAACGGTACACAAAAATGTCGGTTCGGTACGTACCTCGGTTTAGAGGTCACGGTTCGGTTCATTTTCGGTACAGTAAGAAAACAACAAAATATACATTTTTTGGTTATTTATTTACCAAATTTGCAAAATCTTCCACCAAAAATATTTTTCTTAGTGTAATATTTGATGTGAAGTAATGTGAACCTTGGATAGGTCAATAATTCCTAATAACATTGATTTTGATTCAATATTATGTTTTGAGCAATGACAGTTTGAAAGAAAAAAAAACCCAGCTTTGTTTTATTAGTCAACATTGCAACTTTTTCTAAATTACATTTAACCTTTAAGCTTTTTTATTTCACTTCTGTTATGTTTTTGTTTATTTCAATAGTATTTTTAGAATGTGCCGTGGGCCTTTAAAACATTAGCTGTGGGCCGCAAATGGCCTCCGGGGCACACTTTTGACACCCCTGCTATAGATAATAAAAAATTGAATGTGATAAATCTGTGGATAAAAAGCAGAGCCTGGCGACGCATGCGCGTTTATCATAACTCTCTCTCTCTCTCTCTGTCTCTGCCCCTCCCTCACCAATACTGCTGCATGCACAATTTGTTTTGTTTTTAACCCCTTCTTAACCCTGAACGAACATTGAAAATACACGCAACCCTAACTCAAAATGCCGGACATTTGAGGCGTTTAAGAAACTCCGCCGGGACAGCTCCACAAAAGAGGACATGTCTGGTGAAAAGAGGACGTATGGTCAGTCTATCCTAGCCCGGCCCTTGCTAACAATGCACACCTCGGTGTGTTACGCTACTTAATATGTCCGTGTGGAAACTCGTTCGGTACACCTCCAAACCGAACCAAAACCCCCGTACCGAAACAGTTCAATACAAATACACATACCGTTACACCCCTAGTATTCATACATTCTAATCATTGTATTGTAGCAGGCTACATTTTTTGGTGTTTTAAACTTTCCCATCAATAATTCAAGTTTGACAGCGATTTTCTGCAGTAAATAAGCCATTTTTTTGGCCCGAAAAAAAAAATGCAGGCGTTATCATTGAGGAATATTAACATTGTTCATTATTTATTGTTTATTGAGGATCCCCATTAGTCGACGCACAAACGCCAGGCTAGTCTCCCTGGGGTCCTTTTTTAAAAAGTTTCAAAGTAAAATAATAATACGCAGATCTTAATAATACGCAGATCCAGTTACAAAACATACACAAATCCAATTACAAATAAAAGGGGGGGAAAAAGGAAAATTCTCAAAATAATAAAATTAAATAACAGACACAAATAAAAGAAAGGGTGGGAAAAAAAGGAACATTCTCAAAATAATAAAATTAAATAACAGTACACAGATACAGTTACAGAACATACGCAGATCCAGTTACAAATAGAAGAAAGGAAAAAAGAAAAGAAAATTCTCAAAATAATAAAATAACAGTACACAGATACAGTTACAGAACATACACAAATCTCGTTACAATAAAAGAAAAAGAACATTCTCAAAATGATAATAAAAAAATAACAGATCCAGTTACAGAACATACACAAATCTAATTACAAATAAAAGAAAGGAAAAAAGAAAATTCTCAAAATAATAAAATAACAGTACACAGATCCAGTTACAGAACATACACAAATCCAATTACAAATAAAATAAAGTAAAAAAAGAAAAAGAAAATTTTCAAAATAATAAAATATCAGTACACAGATACAGTTACAGAACATACGCAGATCCAGTTACAATAAAAGAAAAAGAACATTCTCAAAATAATAATAAAAATAACAGTACACAGATCCAGTTACAGAACATACGCAAATCCAATTACAATAAAAGAAAGAAAAAAGGGAAAGAGAAAGAAAAAAAATTCTCAAACTGATATCATATGAAGCTTAGAGGTGACAGAGCTTTCGCCGTTGCTGCTCCCAAGCTCTGGAACGACCTACCCCTGAGTGTTAGACAAGCCTCCTCTCTTCCTGTTTTTAAATCTCTCTTAAAAACATACTTTTATTCCATGGCTTTTAACACTGAGTGATATCCATCCCGCAATGGCGCCCCATAATACACCTGCTGTGAACCTGTTTTTATGTTTTTATTTATTCTATTTTATTTATTTATTTTTTATCGTGTTCTGTTTGTGTTGTGTTGTGTTTGCTCGGTACTCGTTTTATCTTTTAACCTGCCCATTGTACAGCACTTTGGCTAACCCAGTGGTAAATTTTAAATGTGCTTTATAAATAAAGTTGATTTGATTTGATCATGAAAGATGAACTCTTAAGCCTAAAAAGTGACTTTACATGTTTCTTAAATGCTTTTTTACTGGGAATAGTCCTAATATCTAAATGAAGAGTATTCCATAATGAAATGCCTCTGTGTACAACAGTGCTTTTCATTGAATGAGTTCTTGGTGGTGGTAATGCAAGTAGACCTTGAGTTGAAGCTCTGCTACTGTAGTGGTGAACATCAGCAGTCTTAAGAGTATTTTATGTAGGTTGCTTTAAAAGCACTGAGCTGGATTGCTGTTCAATTTCGTTGTTTCCATGCAATGACAATAAAGGTATTCTGATTATAACCAATCTGCCTAAAAAGAGCTGGAGGGTACTTGTTATAAATAATGTTTCGAATAAATAACCATAAACTGTTGGATAATCTATGAATAACCTTTAGCCATCCAAGACAAGAATGCATATGGTCCACACTCCATCTATAAGAACAATCAAGAGTAAGTCTAGCTGCCCTATTTTCAGCTGTTTGTCATTTTGTAAGTTCAACCTTGGGTGTAGAAGCCTAAATAACTGAACAATAATCCAGATGACACAATCCAATCCACTTTATTTATATAGCACATTTAAACAACAAAATGTTTCCAAAGTGCTGCACAACAATATTGAAAACAATATAAAATAGATATGATTAAAAACTATTTTAAAGGGTAAAACCAATTAAAACAGTAAATAGAAATCAAAATGTTAAAATCACAGAGGACCACACAACTCACGTAGTGTTAAAAGACAGAGAATAAAAGTGGGTCTTAAGACGAGACTTAAAACACTCCACTGTGGGAGCAGTTTGAACATGGAGGGGCAGAATGTTCCAGAGCTTAGGGCCGACCACAGAGAAGGCCCTGTCTCCCCTGGTTTTAAGTCTGGTCTTGGGCACCACGAGCTGGAGCTGGCTCTCGGACCTCAGAGCGCGCGCAGGATTGTACATTTGGATGAGGTCCGAGCCCTAACCAATCTGGCGCCCTAGGCAAGATTTTAGGTGGCGCCCCCCCACATCGGCAGTGAAGTGTATATACTCACAAGAAACCGAATAGCTTTGTCTTTGACCTTTTTTTTACTTAAAGAAAGCAAATTAACAATCAGAATAGTTAACAAGATAAAAAAAATATGAATAAATAAATCAAGGCAAAAAATAAAAAATGAATATATGAAATACAATATTTTTTACATACATATTGCTTAATTTACATTAATGATGTGCACTTTAACAACTAGGCTTACAACTATACCTAATATATAAAGGGGTGGAAAAGTGACTATTACCTGCAGGGCAAACATTAGCTAACCAGAAGGCAATAACACCTGCTTAAAAGATCTAATACAAATGTCCCTGAGGAATGTAAGGTGGGAGTACTGTAATTACCTAACGTTACATTATTATTTTCCATAACAATTTAGCCCCCTCCACAATATTAACCCGACGTTAAAACAGAACTAGCTATTTATTGATTAGCAATTGCCGAATCATGTAACATTAGCTTAATGCTAAAAAGCCAGGTTACTATCACATTCTGTAACAGACAAATAATTTCATGTAGGCTAACGTTACCTACCTGCTACCTCTTGTCTTTTTCTCGTTTCTCCTCCTCTTCTTTTCTCTTTTTTCTTCCCTGGGCACCTGACAGTTTTGGCCGTTTTGACATCTTGTGTTGATTTTTTGATGTGGTGACGTCCAAAAAGAGTCATGATACGGGAAGGGAGGGGGTGGGGGGGGGGCGTAATGTTGTAACAAATAATATTTCTATTATATAGGCTTTACTTTGCATTTTAATTAACGTGGGATTATTTTTTGTATTTAGAAATAATAGTACCAACTTTTTTTTTCTTTTTCTCCAACATCTGTGGCACTGGCGTGGCGCCCCCTGATGGACGGCGCCCTTAGCATTTGCCTATACGGCCTATGCCACGGGCCGGCCCTGGGTCCGAGATATAATAAGGTGCCAGTCCATGTAAAGCTTTAAAAACAAACAGCAAGGTTTTAAAATCAATTCTAAAATGAACAGGGAGCCAGTGCAAACTCTGAAGGATTGGGGTTATATGCTGGCGTCTCCTGGCCCCTGTTAAAAGTCCTGCTGCCGCCTTCTGGACTAACTGCAACCGGGAGAGAGCTTTTTGGCTAATGCCAGCATAAAGTGCATCGCAGTGGTCCAGGACACTTGAAATAAAAGCATGCACGACTTGTTCAAAAAGGTTAAAAGATAAAAACGGTTTTACCTTTGCTAAAAGACGAAGATGATAAAAACACGATTTTAAAACGCCATTGACTTGTTTGTCAAGTTTAAAATGGCTGTCTATAGTGACGCCAAGGCTGGTGACTTTGGGACGCACATCATTTTGCAATGGTCTCAAATCAGTGAGGGCCGGACCAAAAACTAAAATTTCCGTTTTTCCCTCATTCATTATTAAACAATTCTGGGCTAACCAAGCCTTAATGTGGCATAGACAGTTGAGAAGGGGTGTCAGGGGGCCGTGGCCTTTTGAAATCGGCATATAAATTTGGCAGTCGTCTGCATAAAAGTGATATGACACTCCATGCCTCTTAAAAATCTCTCCAATCGGGAGGAGATATAGAGCGAACAGGATGGGGCCTAGAATAGATCCCTGGGGGACACCACAGTAAAGCGGAGCAGAAGAAGAGGTGGCGTCCCCCAGCCTGACAGAGAAGGACCTCAACAACACCAGTGTTTTAACTACCGTATTTTCCGCACCATAAGCCGCCCTGGGTTATAAGCCGCGCCTTCAATGAACGGCATATTTCAAAACTTTGTCCACCTATAAGCCGCCCCGTGTTATAAGCCGCATCTAACTGCGCTAAAGGGAATGTCAAAAAAACAGTCAGATAGGTCAGTCAAACTTTAATAATATATTAAAAACCAGCGTGATGTGGGCGCGCATGGAGTCGTATATCAACATGGACGGAGCTGCGTGAAAAAAGCCACCGCGTAAACTTCCCTTAACCACTCGCTCACCTTTTCTTCATCCATCCATCCCTTCGAGTTAGCTTTTATGATGACGCCGGCTGGAAAGGTCTCTTTTGGCAAGGTCTTCCTTTTGAATATCACCATGGGTGGAAGTTTCTGGCCATTAGCATGGCAAGCTAGAACCACAGTGAAGGATGACTTCTCATTCCCTGTGGTGCGAATATTCACCGTACGTGCTCCCGTTGTATCCACAGTGCGGTTCACAGGAATATCAAAAGTCAGTGGAACCTCGTCCATTTTGATAATGTTCTCTGGCCGGATCTTTTTTTCAGCTATCTTGTTTTTACAATATGCACGGAAAGTAGCCAGCTTTTCTTGAAAGTCTTTAGGCAGTTGCTGTGAAATAGTAGTCCGTGTGCGGATGGAGAGATTGCGTCTTTTCATGAACCGGAAACCTGTCGCTTAGTAGGAGCCATTTTGTGGTCTTTACAAATGTAAACACACAAAGGAAATGAAACGTAATATCCGCGCTCTTCTTCTTCTTCTACGGGGGCGGGTGGTTGCTTACAGTAGAAGAAGAAGCGCTTCCTGTTCTATGGGGGCGGGTGCTTACCTTGGCGGTTGCTTGCGTAGAAGAAGAAGCGCTTCCTGTTCTACGGGGAAAAAAGATGGCGGCTGTTTACCGTAGTTGCGAGACCGAAACTTTATGAAAATGAATCTTAATATTAATCCATATATGAAGCGCACCGGGTTATAAGCCGCACTGTCAGCTTTTGAGTAAATTTGTGGTTTTTAGGTGCGGCTAATAGTGCGGAAAATACGGTACCTGTCTGCCAATTGCAGGTGTTACATACCTAGCACATTTCCTAACAGCAGCGATACTTCTACCCATCTTAGCCACGATTTCATTGATGTATTTGGACCACGAAAGTTTATTACGCCCAAAAGTCTTACTTTATCCTCTTGTTTGATGGATTGTCCTGAAATCAACACATACTGAACTAATTGAGCTTAGTATATGTTGACATACATTGGACTGGTGTTTAGTATATTAAAACATGTACGAGGCTCGTACATCCTTCCGATTTTCCTACATGCTCCCTGGGTGGGAAAACATAGTATGGACACCCGTCTTGTATCTGATGCATCATTTGTTTCATGTTCTCTTATAGTGAAATACCTGAATAGCCATACTGGAATGGTATTCCTGCGTTTCCTGAAAATGTGCTACAAACTCCTGTGGTCAGCGTTGCCCTTTATCACCAGCATTGAAACACGTGGGCAGAAGATACCTTGTTTTGTCAACTGTCTGCACATAGGAGGTAAAAGTATATATTTTTTAAAAGCATAAGTTAACTTATTTTTTTAATTACTTTTAGCTATAAGGTACATCGCAAATCGAGTACACCCTGACATTTCTGAAGAAATGACAGTGTACAGCTTGTACATACCTGCCAACTACTCCGGTTTTCCCGTAATTAGTACGGTTTTCATCAACCTATTCCGGGTTACGGTTGCAGTGATAAAAAATACGGTTTTTCATTAATTAAAAAAAATTAAGTTTTATTCACGAAATCGCGTAACAACAATGACAATCGACACTGCTTCCCGTAACTTCCTATCGAGCCATTCCGAATGCCATGCGCATACGAGTCTTAAACCGAAAAGAAAACTGCAGTCATTCCGTGAAGAATATTCAAAAGCCTATCCGGGAATAATTATCCGTTCCAAAAAGGTTGAAAACTACGCGAATTGCACCTTGTGCAGACAAGATTTTTCGATCGGACACGGAGGAATTAGCGATGTAAAAGACCACGTTGGGACAAAAAAACACAAGTCTAATGCCGTTGCTAATGCCATTGCCGTTGGATTTTAGCCACAAAAAGGTAATGACACCAATGTTATCTATTGGAATTGTTTAGTACTGTTATACTGTTAAAAGTGTTTATACTATTTATGCTTTCAAGTCCAAGTTGAAGAAATCTTGTTAAATGTTGACAGCATAACTACCAAAATACAGAAGTATGTCCTTAATATTTTTGCAGTGCTATTTCTGTTGAAAAGTTCAAATGATTACATTAGAGATGTGATGTGCCACTTTTCAAGTGTCTGATGGCTTAAATTAATTTTCATTCATTTTTCATATTTTGAATTCTTTTGAAAGGCTTACAAAAAAACTACATTTGAATTGTAATTCCATGCTATTGACAGGACTATTAATTTTAATGAAGTTAGCTTACCATGTTTACAGTATGATAATTGTGATAGAAATGTGAATTTTAGGCACAGAATATTTTTTACAATTGAACAAGGCAGTAGATTATACAAGCTTGGACAGAAAGTTAATAATGACACCAATTTTTTTTTTAATGGAATTGTTTAGTACTGTTTTACCATTTGTTTACTGTAAAAAGTGTTTATACTGTTTATACTTTCAATTAGCAAATTGAAGTCTTGTGAAAGGTTGACAGGATAACTGGCATTAACTGTCAAAATAATTTCAAACTATTGAAGTTAGCTTACAGAATAAACATGTCAATCAACCCATATGATTTTTGCTGTAATATTTTTGTTTTGAAAAGTCACTGTGACTGATAGAAAAGTGATGGTTTTAGCAACATTTTAACCTGTCTGAATGCAATCAATCATTTTGCGTCGGGGGGCGAAGCCTGAACTCCCCACCAGGACTTTGTCCTGGACCTACCGGGGCCTGCGGCCCCTGGACCCTGGCTACTAGGTTTTTCTGATTTCAAAAGTTGGCAGGTATGCTATAGTAATGTAATCAAGCTAGTGCCGTTAGCAAATATGCCAACACGTTTACAAGTGTCATAATATTAACAATAATATTAACTTACAATGGCATTATTTTTGTATTGTTTCAATTGAGTAATTTCACCAAAAAGTCATCGTGGAGTTATTGAGTCTGTTTAGATGACAATGACTTCTGTTTTGTTTGACCAGTCGTTTTACTGCCATGTGACAGGCACCGTTTGAAAACAATTAAGGTACCGGTATGTAAATAAACACAACATTTTTCCTACTGGTATATATCTGCGGCTTATGGTCCGGTGCAGCTGATATATGTAAACATATTTATTTATTCTAAAACTTGGTGGTTGCGGCTTAAATACTAGTGCGTTCTATAGCCAGGAAAATATTATTAGGGCCCGCATGGCCCATTGTATAAGGACTCCCAAAGGGAGTCTTTATGCAATGGGACATAAGGACCTATTGAATTTGTAAGGTTTTGTTCTTTATTCTTTATTCTTCCGCCGCCACATTAAACTGTAATTTGACCCACTTAACATGCTTCAAAACTCACCATATTTGACCCACACATCAGGACCTGCGAAAATTGCCTTTTTTTTTTAAAAACCGAACCACAAAACTCAAAATTGTGCTCTAGCGCCCCCTAGGAAAAAAAAAACTAGACTGCCTGTAACTCCCACTAGGAAGGTCGGAGAGACATGAAACAAAAACCTCTATGTAGGTCTGACTTACACCTAGTTTTCATAATTGTATATCCTCGGGCTAAAATCAACAGGAAGTTGGCAATTCCCCCTTCAAGACAAAAAAGTACTAAAAACAGTCACTTTTGCCTCTTTGAGCTGTAATTTGACCCCCTTAACATGCTTCAAAACTCACCAAACTGAACGCACACATCAGGACTGGCAAAAATTGTGATCTAATAAAAAAACCTAACCCCAAATTTAAAAATTGCGCTCTAGAGCAATTTTTGAATAAAACGGAGAAAAAACTGCTCCTCGGAAGAAAAAAATGACAAAACTGCCTGTAACTCCCACTGGGAAGGTCGGAGAGACATGAAACAAAAACCTCTATGTAGGTCTAACTTACACCTACATTTTATAAATTGACAACCCCCAGCGAAAATCAACAGGAAGTTTGCTATTCCCCCTTCAAAACAATTTTTTTGTAAAAACCGGTCACCTTCCTTCAAAATCTATCTCCTCTGAGCGCGTTTGTCGTTTCGGCTTCAAACAAACACAGGAGAGAGATTGAACCCTTGTGTATAAAAGTATAGAACAGAGTTTTAATACCTGCTACGGTTGTGATTTTATGACCCTTCAAAGACCCGCTGCACTGATGCTGCTGCGCTGCTGTTTTTTTAAGATGGCTGCTTAAAAGCAGGAAGCACCAACGTGCCCACACAATGCAGACAAGGTAGGTACACTAGACAAAAGTATTGGGACAATTCAGACTAAAAGTAGACAAAAGTTTTGGGACACTTATGACTACAACTGGACAAAAGTATTGGGACACTTACACTTGACAAAAGTATTGGGACACTTCGGACTAAAAGTAGACAAAAGTTTTGGGACACTTATGACTACAACTGGACAAAAGTATTGGGACACTTCGGACTAAAAGTAGACAAAAGTTTTGGGACACTTATGACTACAACTGGACAAAAGTATTGGGACACTTCGGACTAAAAGTAGACAAAAGTTTTGGGACACTTATGACTACAACTGGACAAAAGTATTGGGACACTTACACTTGACAAAAGTATTGGGACACTTCGGACTAAAAGTAGACAAAAGTATTGGGACACTTTGGACTAAAAGTAGACAAAAGTATTGGGACACTTACACTTGACAAAAGTATTGGGACACTTCGGACTAAAAGTAGACAAAAGTATTGGGACACTTTGGACTAAAAGTAGACAAAAGTATTGGGACACTTACACTTGACAAAAGTATTGGGACACTTCGGACTAAAAGTAGACAAAAGTATTGGGACACTTCGGACTAAAAGTAGACAAAAGTATTGGGACACTTTTGACTACCACTGGACAAAAGTATTGGGACACTTAGGACGCAAACTGGACAAAAGTATTGGGACACTTGGGACTACAACTTGACAAAAGTATTAGGACACTTGTGACTACCACTGGACAAAAGTATTGGGACTCTTATGACGAAAACTGGACAAAAGTATTGGGACACTTACACTGGACAAAAGTATTGGGACACTTAGGACTACAACTTGACAAAAGTATTGGGACACTTAGGACTACCACTGAACTAAAGTATTGGGACACTTCGGACTAAAAGTAGACAAAAGTATTGGGACACTTAGGACTACCTCTGGACAAAAGTATTGGGACACCTACACTGGACAAAAGTATTGGGACACTTAGGACTACAACTTGACAAAAGTATTGGGACACTTGGGACTAAAACTGGACAAAAGTATTGGGACACTTAGGACTACAACTTGACAAAAGTATTGGGACACTTGGGACTAAAACTGGACAAAAGTATTGAGACACTTGGGACTACCACTTGACAAAAGTATTGGGACACTTACACTGGACAAAAGTATTGGGACACTTAGAACTAAAACTGGACAAAAGTTTTGGGGCACTTACGACCAGAAATTGACTAAAGTATTGGGCCACTTGGGACTAAAACTGGACAAAAGTATTGGGACACATAGGACTACAACTTGACAAAAGTTTTGGGCCACTTGGGACTAAAACTTGACAAAAGTATTGGGACACTTGACTACAACTTGACATAAATATTGGGACACTTCGGATTACCACTGGACAAAAGTATTGGGACACTTAGGACTAAAACTGGACAAAAGTATTGGGACACTTAGGACTACCACTGGACACAAGTATTGGGACACTTACACTGGACAAAAGTATTTGGACACTTGGGACTAAAACTTGACAAAAGTATTGGGACACGTAGGACTACAACTTGACAAAAGTTTTGGGCCACTTGGGACTAAAACTTGACAAAAGTATTGGGACACTTGACTACAACTTGACATAAATATTGGGACACTTCGGATTACCACTGGACAAAAGTATTGGGACACTTAGGACTAAAACTGGACAAAAGTATTGGGACACTTAGGACTACCACTGGATACAAGTATTGGGACACTTACACTGGACAAAAGTATTGGGACACATAGGACTACAACTTGACAAAAGTTTTGGGCCACTTGGGACTAAAACTTGACAAAAGTATTGGGACACTTGACTACAACTTGACATAAATATTGGGACACTTCGGATTACCACTGGACAAAAGTATTGGGACACTTAGGACTAAAACTGGACAAAAGTATTGGGACACTTAGGACTACCACTGGACACAAGTATTGGGACACTTACACTGGACAAAAGTATTTGGACACTTGGGACTAAAACTGGACAAAAGTATTGGGACACTTAGGACTACAACTTGACAAAAGTATTGGGACACTTGGGACTAAAACTGGACAAAAGTATTGAGACACTTGGGACTACCACTTGACAAAAGTATTGGGACACTTACACTGGACAAAAGTATTGGGACACTTAGGACTAAAACTGGACAAAAGTTTTGGGGCACTTACGACCAGAAATTGACTAAAGTATTGGGCCACTTGGGACTAAAACTGGACAAAAGTATTGGGACACATAGGACTACAACTTGACAAAAGTTTTGGGCCACTTGGGACTAAAACTTGACAAAAGTATTGGGACACTTGACTACAACTTGACATAAATATTGGGACACTTCGGATTACCACTGGACAAAAGTATTGGGACACTTAGGACTAAAACTGGACAAAAGTATTGGGACACTTAGGACTACCACTGGACACAAGTATTGGGACACTTACACTGGACAAAAGTATTTGGACACTTGGGACTAAAACTTGACAAAAGTATTGGGACACTTAGGACTAGCACCTGCCAAATACGCGGGCCCGACCAACGCTGCTTGCAGCTTTAATTATTATTGAAACAATAAGAAAATGTGCAGTATTTCAATGGCTAATTGGGCTATATTTGGACACTTTAATTTTGAAGTGTACTCACTTTTGTTGCCGGTGGTTTTGACATTAATGATTGTGTATACAATTATTTTGAGGGGACACTAACTTTACCCTCTCATACAAGCTGTACACTGACGTATATACATTATATATACTGTAAGTGTCATTTCTTCACTCAAGATGTAATAAAATATTGCAGAAATGTGAGTGGTGTGCTCACTATTGCAAGGTACATCTGGGAAAACTATGTAACATTCTACATGTTTCACTTTGTAACTACTACAATTTATCCATTTATTCAATGCAATGTTTCCTCAGGAACCATTAGAACATGTCAGAAATTTCTGGTGCGATACAACACACGGCAGCTCCATCGAATGCTCCCTAATTGCAACAATGAAGGTAAGCATCGTCATTTAGGCCTTTGATCAAATTGACAACTTAAGTTTGTAATATTTACTTTAATTCATAAATAACAATGTTCTTGGATAATAATGTTTTAGTGTCTGTCATTTGTTATGAAATACCAACTTGACTGGTTGTCAATCTTTCCATTTCATCCATATACAGATGAAAAGAAACAGATTCGCAAAGCTATTTTAAATTGCTCAATAATACGAGGAGCATTTGAAGATGAAGCAGAGAGTGAAGATGAAGAGTAACCTCGCCAAATACTTAAACACGGTGATTTCCCCCCCCCTTTTTTCTTAATTTTTTGTTGACCCTCTTTGTTCTTTCTTTTGGAAGATGTTTCAACCACAGTAGATTTGTTCCTAAGGACATTACACAGATTATGTGCATGTATTATTAAAATGACAGAATATATTGAGGTACCTCAATTCATGAGTATTTTGACATGCAGTACGAACGGTCTCTTAGCTTTTTTTCAGCCTTGAATGGGCCTTATTATTAAAAACAACTTTTCTTAACTGTTGGTACCTAATTTTTTGTATTTGGGATCCTCGTAAGTCCTGAAAATGTGAAATCAAACCATGAAAGCATGGTGGAGATATTCATAAAACAATCTTGCTCATGAGGAGAAATGTCTGGGGCTGCACACTCAGCTACAGCCTCCCACCACGCTCTGAAGGCAGTCCCAACGCGCTCCTCCTTTATTTGGGCATTTTCTGATTACATTACGCAGCTGCTCCGAAGGGGAGGGGGGTCATAAACAGCTGCCGCACTCAGTCATAAACAGTTCAAAGCAAAGGTGCCTGGAGCGGTGTCAGGTCTGCTCCCTGACTCATATTATGTTCAACATATAGTGAATGTTTGTTTATATTCATCTTGGAGAAAGCAACCTTCAAGTTTGATTAAACAGTGATATTTCAGTTTGAAATACCGTAACTCTAAATGAAGTCTTTGTTACTTAGAATATGTTCCCCTACTGTCCAAATAACTCTAAATTAAGTCTTTGTTACTTAGAATATGTTCCCCTAGTGTCCAAATAACTCTAAATTAAGTCTTTGTTACTTAGAATATGTTCCCTTAGTGTCCAAATAACTCTAAATGAAGTCTTTGTTACTTAGAATATGTTCCTCTAGTGTCCAAATAACTCTAAATTAAGTCTTTGTTACTTAGAATATGTTCCCCTAGTGTCCAAATAACTCTAAATTAAGTCTTTGTTACTTAGAATATGTTCCCTTAGTGTCCAAATAACTCTAAATGAAGTCTTTGTTACTTAGAATATGTTCCCCTAGTGTCCAAATAACTCTAAATTAAGACTTTGTTACTTAGAATATGTTCCCCTAGTGTCCAAATAACTCTAAATGAAGTCTTTGTAACTTAGAATATGTTCCCCTAGTGTCCAAATAACTCTAAATTAAGTCTTTATTGCTTAGAATATGTTCCCCTGGTGTCCAAATAACTCTAAATGAAGTTTTTGTTACTTAGAATATGTTCCCCTAGTGTCCAAGTAACTCTAAATTAAGTCTTTGTTACTTAGAATATGTTCCCCTAGTGTCCAAATAACTCTAAATTAAGTCTTTGTTACTTAGAATATGTTCCCTTAGTGTCCAAATAACTCTAAATGAAGTCTTTGTTACTTAGAATATGTTCCTCTAGTGTCCAAATAACTCTAAATTAAGTCTTTGTTACTTAGAATATGTTCCCCTAGTGTCCAAATAACTCTAAATTAAGTCTTTGTTACTTATGTTCCCCTAGTGTCCAAATAACTAAATTAAGTCTTTGTTACTTAGAATATGTTCCCCTAGTGTCCAAATAACTCTAAATTAAGTCTTTGTTACTTAGGATTTGTTCCCCATGTGTCCAAATAACTCTAAATTAAGTCTTTGTTACTTAGAATATGTTCCCCGAGTGTCCAAATAACTCTAAATTAAGTCTTTGTTACTTAGAATATGTTCCCCATGTGTCCAAATAACTCTAAATTAAGTCTTTGTTACTTAGAATATGTTCCCCTAGTGTCCAAATAACTCTAAATTAAGTCTTTGTTACTTATATGTTCCCCTAGTGTCCAAATAACTAAATTAAGTCTTTGTTACTTAGAATATGTTCCCCTAGTGTCCAAATAACTCTAAATTAAGTCTTTGTTACTTAGAATATGTTCCCCATGTGTCCAAATAACTCTAAATTAAGTCTTTGTTACTTAGAATATGTTCCCCTAGTGTCCAAATAACTCTAAATGAAGTCTTTGTTACTTAGAATATGTTCCCTTAGTGTCCAAAAGACTCTAAATGAAGTCTTTGTTACGGTACTTAGAATATGTTCCTCTAGTGTCCAAATAACTCTAAATTAAGTCTTTGTTACTTAGAATATGTTCACTTAGTGTCCAAATAACTCTAAATTAAGTCTTTGTTACTTAGAATATGTTCACTTAGTGTCCAAATAACTCTAAATGAAGTCTTTGTTACTTAGAATATGTTCCCCTAGTGTCCAAATAACTCTAAATGAAGTCTTTGTTACTTAGAATATATTCCCCTGGTGTCCAAATAACTCTAAATTAAGTCTTTGTTACTTAGAATATGTTCCCCTAGTGTCCAAATAACTCCAAATTAAGTATTTGTTACTTAGAATATGTTCCTCTAGTGTCCAAATAACTCTAAATTTAGTCTTTGTTACTTAAAATATGTTCCCCTAGTGTCCAAATAACTCCAAATTTAGTATTTCTTACTTAGAATATGTTCCCCTAGTGTCCAAATAACTCCAAATTTAGTATTTCTTACTTAGAATATGTTCCCCATACTAAAGTGTTACCAAAAACATATAACTTTGTTTTGAATTTGAAAAAAAAACATTGTATTTTTCACTAAAGAAGGGTTCGGTGAATGCGCATATGAAAGTGGTGTGGTTCGGTACCTCCAACAAGGTTAAGAACCACTGCTCTCCGTCTGGTCATTCAACACCATACTTGCCAACCTTGAGACCTCCGATTTCGGGAGGTGGGGGGGTGGGGGGCGTGGTTGAGGGCGGGGGCGTGGTTAAGAGGGGAGGAGTATATTGAAGGCTAGAATTCACCAAGTCAAGTATTTCATATGTATATATATATATATATATATATATATATATATATATATATATATACACATACATATACACATATATATATATATATATATATACATATACATATACACATATATATATATACATATACATATACACATACACATACACATACACATATATATATATATCCTGAAAATATGCAAACAAAACTGTGTTTAGATAATTGATACTTCAAACTTGCATAAATAAATCTTAAGGAATATAACATAACTTGGCTTCTGAGAGCTTCAAAATGTAACGAATAAAATGCTAAAGTTGTTGATAAACAAGCAATTATTTTAATAATTAAATATGGTCATTTTAAATGAATTATTATGATCATTTAAAATTAATGATTTCAAATATGTTTATTTTAATGTATAATTCTATGGCTGGATGTAATAAGAAGTCAGAAAAAATACAAATAAAAATACAATTAATTTTGATATTTTTAGCAAAAAATAGTAAAAATTTATTTATTTATTTTAAATTAATAAATATATTTATTTTTAGGTAAGACAATTTATCTCTAGTCTGGATGATTTAGTTCTTGTCACCCCTGTTGTCATAAAGAAAAGGCTGTCAGGTCCGCATGGAGCTGGAGGGGGCGTGGCCTCCAGCTCCGGCTGAAAATCGGGAGATTTTCGGGAGAATATTTGTCCCGGGAGGTTCTCGGGAGTGGCGCTGAATTTCGGTAGTCTCCCGGAAAATTCGGGAGGGTTGGCAAGTATGTTCAACACTATCCTTAAACTCTGAAATTGAACTTTTATTTTGAAGTTGTCAAACATGTATATTACTTAAAGCACTTGACAATGAACTCTATTTATGTGTTATTGCATGCATGTAGTAGTTAAAGACAAGGGTGTGTAATTGTTGAGTCAGATGACGAATAAGGAGAAGAACAGTCGTGGTTTTACTTAGCTCTGGTGCGTAGTTCCGGGTTGTCCTCTGTGACAGCGTTGATTCGTTGAAATCGTTTGTAGTTCTCCTGTCATCCAGTTGCCTTCATTGCTGTTTTATAGACAGGCGGTGTGAACTACATTTCCCAAGATGCCCTTTAAGGTCGCAGCAAAACAGCTTTGCAGCCTCGACTAGCAACATCCGGGTCCCTCAGGTTTCTACCAGGCGACCCGTCGCCATTCGTGCGAGCGCATACAAAAACACACACTTTTAGGGGCCAAATCTTGATATTGACAATTCCTGGCTATTGAAAACATTTCAATACATCGGTTTTGCAAATTATTCACCCGAGCAAGAAGAAGAAGGTTGCTTTTTGGGGGCCTGTCCCCGCGTGGCTGTCCGTCCTCTCCTAGCACAGCCTGCATAACTTGAGACGCCGATATCGTGTCTCTTCTTTTTCTCTCCGGATTATTTTAGTGTCAAGATGTCGCCGTGATGGGGTCTCCGTGTTTGATAGATATGAATCAGGGCATTTGCCGCCTGACCCGCACTCTTCGTTACTCCTTGTTGTTTTTGTTTGATGCTAGAGAGCTCAACGGCTCTCAGCCCGGAGCTCGGCCTCAGCAGCGCTCGTCGCACGGACACAAGAACCATGGAGAAAACCCCCAACAACAGCAACTCCAAGGCGCCACCTCGTTCCAACTCTTCCGGGCCAACGCCGGGGGATTCTAAACCCAAAACAGGTAACAACAACACCATTTAATAGCTCAAGTCAAATACGCCATGGTTGCTTATATTCAGGCGGCGGCCTAGTAGTGAGGCGCAGGCAAACATGTCGCTGACAATTGTAGTATCAGATCGATAAGTTAGTTGATTATTTCTTCGGGTCAGTGGTCAACAAAATAAACAAACAGTTGTACATTCATAAATTGAAAATGTTGCAGACCGAAAGGGTTCAGGCATCTATGAGCAGGCAGTTAGGAAAAAAGCTAAGAAAATTATTTCCAACTCACAACACCCACTCTTTCCTGAATATGGAACCCTGCCATCAGGGAGAAGACTCCGGGTCCCACTATGCAAATCTAACCGCCTTAAATTATCATTTGTCCCAGCCTCCATTAAGCTGACCAACAATGTGCAATAGAATTTTAATACATAGGTTAGCACTTTTTTAGCACATAGCACTTTAGCACATAGCACTTTAGAACTAAGCACTTTAGCACACAGCACTTTATCCATGAGCTCTAGTGCAATGCACATTGGTACTTTATCTTTATCTCCATACTGTAGATTTTATGCCTACATCAAAGTGCCACCTATGTCTATCAAGCTCCATGTTCTGATGTTTAAATGTTAGTTGTATGGTTGTGGTTGTGTCTGTGCTTGTGTTTTTCTTCTGTTGTTTTTGGGTATGTTAAGAAAGCAATGATGCACTGTGCCCAAGACAAATTTCCCCGCGGGGACAATAAAGTTGAACCTTGAACCTTGAAGGCTGAAGTTGAACACTTATTGCGCCTAACTCTATAAACCAGGGGTGGGCAATTAATTTTTTTTACCGGGGGCCGCATGAGCAACCCGAGCACTGCTGGAGGGCCACATCGACAATATTTCAATTACATTTTGCTCAATATTATTTTTGATGTACCGTAAGATAAATAATAATAATAATTTCATTTAACTTAACTTTATACAAAAGCAGATTGCTTTTGATTAGAGATGTCCGATAATATCGGCAAAATGTAATATCAGAAATTTTCGGTATTGTTTTTTTAAATTATCGGTATCTTTTTTTTAAATTTTTTATTTATTATTAAATTAACATAAAAAACACAAGATACACTTACAATTAGTGCACCAACCCAAAAAACCTTCCTCCCCCATTTACACTCATTCACACAAAAGGGTTGTTTCTTTCTGTTATTAATATTCTGGTTCCTACATTACAGGTAAAAGCCAGTAAATTAGAATATTTTGAAAAACTTGATTTATTTCAGTAATTGCATTCAAAAGGTGTAACTTGTACATTATATTTATTCATTGCACACAGACTGATGCATTCAAATGTTTATTTCATTTAATTTTGATGATTTGAAGTGGCAACAAATGAAAATCCAAAATTCTGTGTGTCACAAAATTAGAATATTACTTAAGGCTAATACAAAAAAGGGATTTTTAGAAATGTTGGCCAACTGAAAAGTATGAAAATGAAAAATATGAGCATGTACAATACTCAATACTTGGTTGGAGCTCCTTTTGCCTCAATTACTGCGTTAATGCGGCGTAGCATGGAGTCGATGAGTTTCTGGCACTGCTCAGGTGTTATGAGAGCCCAGGTTGCTCTGATAGTGGCCTTCAACTCTTCTGCGTTTTTGGGTCTGGCATTCTGCATCTTCCTTTTCACAATACCCCACAGATTTTCTATGGGGCTAAGGTCAGGGGAGTTGGCGGGCCAATTTAGAACAGAAATACCATGGTCCGTAAACCAGGCACGGGTAGATTTTGCGCTGTGTGCAGGCGCCAAGTCCTGTTGGAACTTGAAATCTCCATCTCCATAGAGCAGGTCAGCAGCAGGAAGCATGAAGTGCTCTAAAACTTGCTGGTAGACGGCTGCGTTGACCCTGGATCTCAGGAAACAGAGTGGACCGACACCAGCAGATGACATGGCACCCCAAACCATCACCCAACCATGCAAATTTTGCATTTCCTTTGGAAATCGAGGTCCCAGAGTCTGGAGGAAGACAGGAGAGGCACAGGATCCACGTTGCCTGAAGTCTAGTGTAAAGTTTCCACCATCAGTGATGGTTTGGGGTGCCATGTCATCTGCTGGTGTCGGTCCACTCTGTTTATTTATTCTACAATTGGGAAATTATCTGGTTGTGGTGCAGTTTTTACATAAAAGTAAAACATGATTAAAAAAACAACTAAAAATGAGTAATAAATAATACCACTATTTCCACCTATGCACATATAAACATATTTCACGATGTGTAAAACACAAACACCATCTTGTCTTTTTTGCTAAATGCTCGCTACCCACTCAAAACATACTACTTTCAAATGAGTATATTTAACTTTTGATTTTCACAAATAAGATATAAATCCTAGACCGCCATCTGGTAGTAGTAAGTTAAAAGTACTGAACTGACGATGGTTAGAGGGAGTGGAATGCTAGTTTACCGGAGACTAGGTCATTCATTTTTCACAAACATATTTAGGAATGTTACCATTGGGCGTGTTCCTGCAGTTCATGAGAGTTTACATTTTGTTTTTCAGAAAGTAAGAATAATGGAGGGTCCAAGCGTTATAACCGCAAACGGGACCCCTCCTTTCCAAAAGCAGAAAACTTCACTGGCCCGCGTCGCACCAATCCACAGAAAAGCAAGAGTTTTGACAAGAGACCCCCCCAGAGAGGTGGAGGACGGCAGTATGGGGTTGCAGGAGGAGGACGACGGGAGGAGGTTGGTATTTTAGGAGATGAGGTCCCATTTTTGTGCTTATAAGTTTATGTAACATGTAGGGCTATATGGACGAAAAAGTATATCTCGATATATTTTTACTTAAACTCGATGTACGATGTATATCTCCATATATGTTCCAGTGAAAGTATACATATAGAGATATTAATTTTTGAGCGAGATTCACTGAAATTGAACTGAATGACAAACAGTCAGTGGCACTTTTATTAACCCAGTTAGTCAAGATGGGTATTAACAGCACTTTTATTAACCCAGTTAGTCAAGATGGGTATTAACAGCACTTTTATTAACCAGTTAGTCAAGATGGGTATTAACAGCACTATCATTAACCCAGTTAGTCAAGATGGGTATTAACAGCACTTTTATTAACCCAGTTAGTTAAGATGGGTATTAACAGCACTTTTATTAACCCAGTTAGTCAAGATGGGTATTGACAGCACATTAAATCAACTGTTTACGTTGCACAGAATTACATAACATAAATAAAATAGAAAAATATTATTTCTACATAAAATAAATAACATAGCTGTGCAAAAAATACAAAATGTATCAAACTCAGATAAAAATACATTTGCAGGCAGGCACTTTTTAATTCCCAGTGGATGATGTAATGGACTGTCACACACGTACGGTTCAGGTCAGCACCAAGTAAGTGACTTGACTTCATTGTGCGTCTATCATCTTCCTCACTTCTTCTTCTTTTTTTTTTTTGTCCTGTCCAACTTCTCAGGCAAATCATATAGTTGATGTAGATGCCCATGTCGGCTGTTCAGGTTTACTTTACAAAAGAGAAGTGTAGGATACTTCTCTTGTTGCCTTATTTGTATTTGACATTATTAAATGTATTTATATTATCATTTGGTGCAGCCGAGCAGGAGGGGATAGAAAGAGAGAAAAAAGAAGACTGAGGGGGAAATTGTGGGGACAAGAGGGGGATTAGACAGAGAGACAAACACAACAACAACAATAGAGCAACATCAGCAAATACGACATGTACAAATATGATGGTAAAAGTAATAGCAAATAAGCAGTTAGCGAAAATAAAAATACAGAAATGACAATGAGCATTATTACACTACTTCTTCACTTCACATACATTTTTGGCAGCATTTCTCATGCAAAATATGCCCGGCTTGGCAACTGGAGAACAGTTTTGATTTGGACTTACATGGTAAACAACTGAAATGAATGTTTTATCCAGACGCATACATTTGTCCTTCTGCCATCTTCTACTAGTTTTTGAAGTATATAAATCGCCCGCTTGAAAATTCCCTCTTCTACAACTCTCTCATCGTCATTTGGGATGTCTGTTGTGATTTCCCTTCCTGGTTGCATGACCCGCCCTATCTTGCCTCTGATTGAACTAGGGATGTCCCGATCCGATATTTGGATCGGATCGGCTGCCGATATTTGCCAAAAATTGCGTATCGGCAAGGCATGGGAAAATGCCGATCCAGATCCAGTTTAAAAAAAAAACCCCGGTCCGTGTTTTCCAACGCACCTATTTAAATAATACATTCCACTTTTCTGCTACTCCGTAATTTCCGTTCCGCATTTTCCAGCACACCTTCAACACATCCACAATTCTCACGCAGTTGCTTTTAGCTGCTGGCATTACACGACAGGCTCTTCTCACTCTTTCCTGTGTCTCCCTCTCACAGACAGCGAGCGCACCGTCTTACACACGTCACATACGTATACGTCCTCTCCCAGCAGAGAGCGAGGTAGCGGCATGGCTAACGTTAGCTGTGATGCTAGCGCAGCTGCCAAGGTGCGCGCCTGCTCAAGCGTCCTCTGCACACGGCAAATCTATGCCACGCACAAAATCAAATAAATAAAGAAGCGCATAACAATTTTCGACACACGGACACGACAGAGACAACAGTTTTCGTCATCATTGTTCAAATATTCCGCTGCTCCTCCATATCGAGAGGAGCCAGATGAGGTGGTTCGGGCATCTGGTCAGGATGCCACCCGATCGCCTCCCTCGGGAGGTGTTTAGGGCACGTCCGACCGGTAGGAGGCCACGGGGAAGACCCAGGACACGTTGGGAAGACTATGTCTCTCGGCTGGCCTGGGAACGCCTCGGGATCCCCCGGGAGGAGCTGGACGAAGTGGCTGGGGAGAGGGAAGTCTGGGCTTCCCTGCTTAGGCTGCTGCCCCCGCGACCCGACCTCGGATAAGCGGAAGAAGATGGATGGATGGATGGATATTTTCTTAATTTATATCTTGTTTAAAAATATATCGATACATCTTCCAAATTGGATATATCGCCCAGCCCTAGTAACATGTCAGTTTAAAAAAAAGTTGACGCACATTTATCACATGCATAATAACTGATCAACTGTTTTGGCCTCCGCTTTTCCAGGTAGCAGAGACACACCGGGCCGAGTTTACCCCGGCTCAGTTTGCTGGACCGAAAAAAATCAGCTTGAATCACCTGTTGAACTTCACCTTCGAACCTCGTGGAGGTAATGGTGCTGCCGGAGACGGAGGACCCTCCTGTTGGGGACGCCGAAACAAATGGGGCCACAAGCACAAGCCCTTTAACAAGGAGCTTTTTCTGCAGGCCAAGTAAGCCAAGCGTAAATGTTCCAAAAAATGGTGGAGGTTGAGCGTTCTCTTTGCATTTCAGCTGCCAGTTTCTGGTGACTGATGACCAGGACTACGAAGCTCACTTCACTGATCCGGATACTCTTGTCAACTGGGACTGTGTGCAACAAGTGGTAAGTGCTTTTGTTTCCCAACACCATTCACCTCAAACAATGTCTACACTTTTGTTTCATCCAGCGAATCTATAGTCATGAGGTGCCATCTTGCCCCATCTGCCTCTACCCACCTGTGGCCGCCCGCATCACCCGCTGTGGACACATCTTCTGCTGGCCCTGCATATTGCATTACTTGTCTCTAAGTGACAAGATTTGGTCCAAGTGTCCTATATGCTACGAATCCGTCCACATGGGGGATTTGAAGAGGTGATTTGAAGAACAGATTTATTGTGAATAAATCATTGGCGTGTGTTTGCAAGGGCCCTCAAAGGTTTTGATTTTTAAATGCTGTTTCACAGTCTTATCTTAAAACTATTGGATGTTGCAGTGTGGTTGCTATGGAGACCAGGCAGTATGTGGTCGGCGATGTCATCACCATGCGCCTCATGCGCAGGGAAAAGGGAGCTGTTGTAGCCATGCCGAGCTCTCAGTGGGCGAAAGTGGAAGAGCCTATACGCCTTGGAGGTAAGTCATGACAGACATTACTATGGAGGAGATGTTGATTTTTGCTGTTTTGGTGCAGTTTATGTAGGAAATAAACCTTATATAATGATTTTTAAGAATAGACATAATTCAATAAGTGTCTTGTTTTGTTCTGTAGATGCTGCTCTTAGTCCATATTCCAAGCTGCTGCTCACCACCTCTGATCAGGTCCTCATCCTGGTGGCGGAGGAGAAGGCTGCCCTGCAGGCCCAGCTATGCCAGGATGAAGATGCACAAGGCTGCTTTATCCAGAGCGCACTTTGCCATTTGCAGGTAAACAAAGGATACATAACTGTACCTAGGGCTGGGCGATATGGCCTTTGACTAATATCTCGATAATTTTAAGCCATGTCACGATCAGAGGTGGGTAGTAACGCGCTACATTTACTCCGTTACATCTACTTGAGTAACTTTTGCGATAAATTGTACTTCTAAGAGTAGTTTTAATGCAACATACTTTTACTTTTACTTAAGTATATTTATAGAGAAGGAACGCTGCTTTTACTCCGCTACTTTTATCTACATTCAGCTCGCTACTAATTTTTATCCATCTGTTAATGCACGCTTTGTTTGTTTTGGTCTGTCAGACAGACCTTCAAAGTGCCTGCCTTACTGGTGACGTTTCACTTCGTTCCACCAATCAGATGCAGTCACTGGTGACGTTGGACCAATCAAACAGAGCCAGGTGGTCACATGACCTGACTTAAACAAGTTGAAAAACTTATTGGGGTGTTACCATTTAGTGGTCAATTGTACGGAATATGTACTGTACTGTGCAATCTAATAATAAAAGTTCCAATCAATCAATCAAAATTGTGAAGGAAAAAAGATACTTTTTTATTTCAACCGTACATCCCGTCAAAAGCCTAAAGACTGACCGCACATGAGGACGGTCCTGTCTTCACAATAAAAGTGCCGCTCCATCGCGCCTGCGCTTTCAAAACAAGAGTCTCCGGAAGCCAGCGCAAACAAGTTAGCAAGCTACGGAGTTTGACGCCAATATATTTCTTGTAAAGTGTATAAAAACGAGTTTGGAAGCTGGACAAATAAGATGCCAAAAACCCACCACTTTCATGTGGTATTAGACAGAAAGGAAGAACGTTTCTTCTCCTCCATTTGAAAACGTGGACGTTATCATCACGACTGTCTGATTACAATCAACGCAAGTGATCAGAATCAGGTAATACACCAACTTATATTCTAGTCTTCATTAAAGAAAGGAATCTATATGTTAAACATGCATGTATATTCATTAAAACACCTAAAACAGCAAAATAAATACATATAAATTATATACTGTATATATCAATGTATATGTATGTATGTATGTATGTATGTATGTATGTGTATATATATATATATATATATATATATATATATATATATATATATATATATACCGGTGTGTGTGTGTGTGTGTATATATATATACCGTATTTTCCGCACTATAAGGCGCACCTAAAAACCACAATTTTTCTCAAAAGCTGACAGTGCGCCTAATAACCCGGTGCGCTTTATTACGATTCATTTTCATAAGGTTTCGGTCTCGCAACTTCGGTAAACAGCCGCCATCTTTTTTCCCGGTAGAACAGGAAGCGCTTCTTCTTCTACGCAAGCAACCGCCAAGGAAAGCACCCGCCCCCATAGAACAGGAAGCGCTTCACCCGCCCCCGGAAGAAGAAGAAAAAACGCGCGGATATCACCGTACGTTTCATTTCCTGTTTACATCTGTAAAGACCACAAAATGGCTCCTACAAAGGACAAGGATCCGGTTCATAAAAAGACGCAATCTCTCCATCCGCACACGGATTACTACCGTATTTCACAGCAACTGATATTCCTGTGAACTGCACTGTGGAACGGGAGCACGTACGGTGAATATTCGCACCACAGAGAATGAGAAGTCATCCTTCACTGTGGTTCTAGCTTGCCATGCTAACTTCCACCCAGGGTGATATTCAAAAGGAAGACCTTGCCAAAAGAGACCTTTCCAGCCGGCGTCATCATAAAAGCTAACTCGAAGGGATGGATGGATGAAGAAAAGATGAGCGAGTGGTTAAGGGAAGTTTACGCGAAGAGGCCGGGTGGCTTTTTTCACACAGCTCCGAAGGCGAACACACCTTCACTAAGACGGGCAGATAGCGCCGGTCGACATACGCCAACATCTGCCAGTGGATCGTAAATGCCTGGGCAGATAGTTTCGGTCACAACTGTGGTCCGAGCTTTCCGGAAGGCAGGATTCACAGAACTGCTGCACAACAACAGCGACACTGAATCCGATGACTTCGACGAGGCGGAGCCGGCCATTTTTGGATCCCACGCTTGCGCAACTTTTCAATTCGGACACCGAAGACGAAGAATTCGAAGGATTTACGAATGAAGAATAACTTCAGAAGGTGAGCGCTATGTTTATTTTGTGTGTTGTGACATTAACGTTCGAGCAACATTATGTTGCTATTTATTGCTCTACACCATTTTGAATTTTACTATGTTTGTGATTGCACATTTGCGTACATTTTGGGACAGAGTTGTTAGAACGCTGGTTTTCAATATATTATTAAAGTTTGACTGAACTATCTGACTGTTTTTTTGACATTCACTTTAGCGCAGCGTTTTTTTGACATTCACTTTAGCGCAGCGTAGGCGCGGCTTTTAGTCCGGGGCGGCTTATTGGTGGACAAAATTATGAAATATGTAATTCATAGAAGGTGCGGCTAATAATCCGGTGCGCCTTATAGTGCGGAAAATACGGTATATATATATACCGGTATATATATATATGAGTGTGTATGTTACTCATCAGTTACTCAGTACTTGAGTAGTTTTTTCACAACATACTTTTTACTTTTACTCAAGTAAATATTTGGGTGACTACTCCTTACTTTTACTTGAGTAATAAATCTCTAAAGTAACAGTACTCTTACTTGAGTACAATTTCTGGCTACTCTACCCACCTCTGGTCACGATACACAGTATATATCTCGATATTTTGCCTTAGCCTTGAATGAACACTTGATGCATATAATCACAGCAGTATGATGATTCTATGTGTCTACATTAAAATATTATTGTTCATACTGCATTAATATATGTTCATTTTAAACTTTCATGCAGAGAGGGAAACCACAAGTAAAAGTGTATTTATTAAACAGTTATTAAGCAGTGGCGCAAACATTCATGTCATTTCAAAACAGAAAGTGCAAGATTGTCAGAGACATTTTAAAACAAGCTATTAGTGCACTTTTGTGCATGATGTCACTAAGATGACACATCAAAACAACACTAAATTAATGCCACTACAATAGTTTCAAACAAATAAAATGCACTTTTGTGCATGATGTCACACAAGATATTTCAATAACTGTCAAATAAAAATGAGCTGCATAATAAGAAATCAAATGGTTTATGTCCTTCGCTATGTGTTAGTTTCCTGCGGACGTTATCTCCTTCTGTTGTTGACTATTTGTTTCATACGGTGTTGATGTGGAAATGGTTGCTTCGGCATAATGTTGGTGTGGCACAGAACGGAGATGTTGACATGCAGAGTTTCAAGCACTCTTCATTCTCTAACGGGTGATTTTTCAAATGATGCTACAAATTAGCAGTAGGTGCTACTTTTTGTAGCAACGCTTTTGCCGCATAAATGTTCGACATCTTCCCGCTTGAAGCCAAACCACCGCCAGACGATGGACCCCGTGCTGTATTTCTTAGGAATGAGTTCTTCCTTCATTTGTTACCAGATTCGCACCTTCTCTCTCTCGTATTACCACTCGCACTGGTCTATTGACCCCCTGAGCCCAGGTTAAGAAAGGCTGCCTTAGACCGTAAACTATTTAACTGTGCACTTATTTTGCTCACTCCTTTCTACTATACCAGGGGTCGGCAACCCGCGGCTCTTTGATCACTCTGATGCGGCTCAGCAGCTTACTTGCTGAACCCCCCAATTTTCCCGTGAGACTTCTGGATTTCAGTGCATCTCGCAGAAAACTCCCGGGATCAATATTCACCGATTTTCACCCTTACAGCTATAATAAGGGCATGCCATGATGTTACAACATTTAGCGCCCTCTACAATGTGTATTAACAGCATGCCAGCCCAATACTTGTTATACAATATACATTTTCTGCTTGCACACGTACGTGACAGCAAGGCATACTTGGTCAACAGCCACACAGGTTACACGGACGGTGACCATATAAAAGAACTTTAACACTCTTACCGTATTTTCCGCACTATAAGCCGCACCTAAAAACCACAAATTTTCACAAAAGCTGACAGTGCGGCTTATAACCCGGTGCGCCTTATATATGGATTAATATAAATATTTATTTTCATAAAGTTTCGGTCTCGCAACTACGGTAAACAGCCGCCATCTTTTTTCCCCGTAGAAGAGGAAGCGCTTCTTCTTCTATGGTAAGCAACTGCCAAGGTAAGCACCCGCCCTCATAGAAGAGGAAGCGCTTCTTCTTCTACGGTAAGCAACCACCCGCCCCCGTAGAAGAAGAAGCGCGCGGGTATTACGTTTCATTTCCTTTGTGTGTTTACATCTGTAAAGACCACAAAATGGCTCCTACTAAGCGACAGGTTTCCGGTTCATGAAAAGACGCAATCTCTCCATCCGCACACGGACTACTATTTCACAGCAACTGCCTAAAGACTTTCAAGAAAAGCTGGCTACTTTCCGTGCATATTGTAAAAACAAGATAGCTGAAAAAAAGATCCGGCCAGAGAACATTATCAACATGGACGAGGTTCCACTGACTTTTGATATTCCTGTGAACCGCACTGTGGATACAACGGGAGCACGTACGGTGAATATTCGCACCACAGGGAATGAGAAGTCATCCTTCACTGTGGTTCTAGCTTGCCATGCTAATGGCCAGAAACTTCCACCCATGGTGATATTCAAAAGGAAGACCTTGCCAAAAGAGACCTTTCCAGCCGGCGTCATCATAAAAGCTAACTCGAAGGGATGGATGGATGAAGAAAAGATGAGCGAGTGGTTAAGGTAAGTTTACGCGAAGAGGCCGGGTGGCTTTTTTCACGCAGCTCCGTCCATGTTGATATACGACTCCATGCGCGCCCACATCACGCTGGTTTTTAATATATTATTACAGTTTGACTGACCTATCTGACTGTTTTTTTGACATACCCTTTAGCGCAGTTAGATGCGGCTTATAACACGGGGCGGCTTATAGGTGGACAAAGTTTTGAAATATGCCGTTCATTGAAGGCGCGGCTTATAACCCAGGGTGGCTTATGGTGCGGAAAATACGGTACTAATAATGCGCCACACTTTGAACCAAAACCAAACAAGAATGACAAACACATTTCGGGAGAACGTCTGCACCTTACAAACATAAACACAACAGAACAAACACCCAGAATCCCATGCAGCCCTAACTTTTTCGGGATACATTATACACCCCTGCTACCACCAAACCCCGCCCCTACCCCAAGCCTGCTCCCTCACACATCAAACCCCCCATACCTCCCCCTCCCCCCCCCCGAAGAGTTAGGGTTGCATGGGATTCTGGGTATTTGTCCTGTTGTGTTTATGCTGTGTTACGAGTAAGAGTGTTAAAGTTTTTTTTTATACCGCCACCGTCAGTGTGACCTGTGTGGTTGTTGAGGAAGTATGCCTTGCTGTCACCTATGTGAGCAAGCGGAAGCCCCATACAACATGTGGCTGATCAGGCACGCTGGTTGTAGTGGGCGCTATATGCTGTACCATCACGGCACGCACGACGCTGACAAGCGCTATTCATTCAAAACCCGCGTGCCGCACCAGCTTAAAAATGTCATATAAAGGTGTGGGCAGCGTGTCTGAGACCCCTGGTTTATACATAGCACAAAGCAAAAAAAAAACTTTGTATGCAGTGTTGTCATTCAAAATTTCAAAAAAATTTGCGGCTCCCATTGTTTTCTATAATTTCTGAAACTGGTCAAAATGGCTCTTTGACTGGTAAAGGTTGCCGACCCCTGTACTATACAGTAGTTTTGCAGCGTAAACTGTTCAAATATGGTAAACACCTTTTCCTCATTTTGATTCAGGAGCGAGAGGAAACACTTTTTCAGCAGCAGAAGCCAAATAAAGTCGACACCTTTGACTTCTCCTCTCTGGCTCTTGAGGAACCTACTGCTCCCGCAGAGGAATTTATGACTAACAACAGTGTTACCAAGGTAGGACTGAAGGAACACTCATCCAGCTTTTTTTGTTTTTCTCTTTCCTGGATTTAGTCACAGTCGCCAATAATACTAGTCTCATTTTAGCCGATGCTACAGTATTCGTCTGCATTTGACGATGAAGTGGAGGCACCCCCAGAGGAGATTGCTGAGGAGTTGCCAGGGCCAACTGCAGATATTTTGGAGTGTGTGCAAGAAGAGCCTTCAGATGCTGTGTTGGATGTAACTCCAGAGCCCGGTTCTGATGAGAAAATTCCTGCTAGAGAGACAGAAACAGTTCACACTTCAACCAGCCAGGTGCACGGACCCTTCTATTACTTCTATCAAGGTTGGTATTTTGCAGAACCAAAGTTTAAGACATAATAGTGATGTTCTGAACTGTTTACCATCAATTAACTGTATTCAGTTTGAGGCTGGATTAATATCATTTAATATTTTTAAATATTAAACATATAGGTAAAACTTTAAAAATAGAATATCATTCAAAGGTTTTTTTATCCAGTAATTAGATGTACAAGGTGAGACTAATACAGGTAATAGCCAGTAAATTAGAATATTTTGAAAAACTTGATTTATTTCAGTAATTGCATTCAAAAGGTGTAACTTGTACATTATATTTATTCATTGCACACAGACTGATGCATTCAAATGTTTATTTCATTTAATTTTGATGATTTGAAGTGGCAACAAATGAAAATCCAAAATTCCGTGTGTCACAAAATTAGAATATTACTTAAGGCTAATACAAAAAAGGGATTTTTAGAAATGTTGGCCAGCTGAAGAGTATGAAAATGAAAAATATGAGCATGTACAATACTCAATACTTGGTTGGAGCTCCTTTTGCCTCAATTACTGCGTTAATGCGGCGTGGCATGGAGTCGATGAGTTTCTGGCACTGCTCAGGTGTTATGAGAGCCCAGGTTGCTCTGATATTGGCCTTCAACTCTTCTGCGTTTTTGGGTCTGGCATTCTGCATCTTCCTTTTCACAATACCCCACAGATTTTCTATGGGGCTAAGGTCAGGGGAGTTGGCGGGCCAATTTAGAACAGAAATACCATGGTCCGTAAACCAGGCACGGGTAGATTTTGCGCTGTGTGCAGGCGCCAAGTCCTGTTGGAACTTGAAATCTCCATCTCCATAGAGCAGGTCAGCAGCAGGAAGCATGAAGTGCTCTAAAACTTGCTGGTAGACGGCTGCGTTGACCCTGGATCTCAGGAAACAGAGTGGACCGACACCAGCAGATGACATGGCACCCCAAACCATCACTGATGGTGGAAACTTTACACTAGACTTCAGGCAACGTGGATCCTGTGCCTCTCCTGTCTTCCTCCAGACTCTGGGACCTCGATTTCCAAAGGAAATGCAAAATTTGCATGGTTGGGTGATGGTTTGGGGTGCCATGTCATCTGCTGGTGTCGGTCCACTCTGTTTCCTGAGATCCAGGGTCAACGCAGCCGTCTACCAGCAAGTTTTAGAGCACTTCATGCTTCCTGCTGCTGACCTGCTCTATGGAGATGGAGATTTCAAGTTCCAACAGGACTTGGCGCCTGCACACAGCGCAAAATCTACCCGTGCCTGGTTTACGGACCATGGTATTTCTGTTCTAAATTGGCCCGCCAACTCCCCTGACCTTAACCCCATAGAAAATCTGTGGGGTATTGTGAAAAGGAAGATGCAGAATGCCAGACCCAAAAACGCAGAAGAGTTGAAGGCCACTATCAGAGCAACCTGGGCTCTCATAACACCTGAGCAGTGCCAGAAACTCATCGACTCCATGCCACGCCGCATTAACGCAGTAATTGAGGCAAAAGGAGCTCCAACCAAGTATTGAGTATTGTACATGCTCATATTTTTCATTTTCATACTTTTCAGTTGGCCAACATTTCTAAAAATCCCTTTTTTGTATTAGCCTTAAGTAATATTCTAATTTTGTGACACACGGAATTTTGGATTTTCATTTGTTGCCACTTCAAATCATCAAAATTAAATGAAATAAACATTTGAATGCATCAGTCTGTGTGCAATGAATAAATATAATGTACAAGTTACACCTTTTGAATGCAATTACTGAAATAAATCAAGTTTTTCAAAATATTCTAATTTACTGGCTTTTACCTGTATATGACATAGACTCATCACATGCAACTTAAGATAGTTCAAGCCTTCTTCTTATACAATTTTGATGGATTATTATGGTTTGCAGGGTGGATTTACAAGGTGAGACTAATATATGACATAGGCCCATAACATGCAAGTTAAGATAGTTCAAGCCTTATTTTGATAGGATTATTATGGTTTGCAGCCACCCTGCCGACACACAAAACGTATGAACTTTAAGAGCCAAGCCACTACAATGGTGAGGAATGAAAAATAAAATCCACTCTCTTTTTGGCTTGCAGCGGAAGGGAGTATCATGGGGGAATGTCAGAAATGTGTTCTACTGAGGCGTCTGAAAATTAGTTTGAAGAAAGTGGGATTTTGATATTTTGAATCTGTAGGACCTAGGGCTGAACAATTAATCTACATCGAATTGACACCAATGTTTTAATTGGTACAATAATGTAACCGCAAGAGGCTGAGTTTATTTTTCCTTTCTTTTCTGCAGTCACTGGCATTTGAGCGAAAAACATGTTCGCCAATCAGAATTGAGCCTTGGGTTTATTCGCCGCTCGCTTCAAACAGGGGTAAAGAGGTTTCACTCTGTGCATTGCTCTCTGCATCTGAGCGCAATTGACAGTTCAATTAACTGGACGCAGTGAGCCTTCTTTTCAGTCACCCGCAATCTTTAGTGCAAGACCACCAGCTTTACGTGCACAGGAAGCACAGCACAGCCTTCTGACTTGCCAATAAAAAGTTCCGAAAAGTAACACATTTGGAGGAAAAGTGCCGTCATCATGTAATGGCTACAAAAAAAAAGACAACGTCCGACCTAATTTTTCCAACTAGGAAAAAAACTGCACTTTAAGATGTTCTATATTTATTTAAGTTACATTTTTATTTACAGAAATGAGTCCAAAGTAATTTACCTTACACATAAAGTACAATGGTTTACATGCTTTTAAATACTAATTACTTGAATTATTATTATTATCTATTATAATTAAATTATAAACACTATAGTTTTTATCGGTTATTTCTTCAGGAGCAGATGTAGACAAAAGCTATGAATCTGCAACTCTACATAAAGCAAATTATTGCATATTAATAATTAATAATAATAATACATTTTATTTATAAGGCGCCTTTCTGGGCACTCAAGGACACCGCATACCTGCCAACTACTCCGGTTTTCCCGTAATTAGTACGGTTTTCATCAACCTATTCCGGGTTACGGTTGCAGTGATAAAAAATACGGTTTTTCATTAATTAAAAAAAATATATTTTTTTTAAGTTTTATTCACGAAATCGCGTAACAACAATGACATTCGACCTGCTTCCCGTAACTTCCTATCGAGCCATTCCGCGAGGCTATTTATAGCACCGCTGCCAAGCACGAGGCACCAGTTGCCATTGTTTCCAAACGAGCGAATGATCATGGAATCAGCCGGAGAAAAATGGCATACGAGTCTTAAACGGAAAAGAAAACTGCAGTCATTCCGTGAAGAATATTCAAAAGCCTATCCGGGAATAATTATCCGTTCCAAAAAGGGTGAAAACTACGCGAATTGCACCTTGTGCAGACAAGATTTTTCGATCGGACACGGAGGAATTAGCGATGTAAAAGACCACGTTGGGACAAAAAAACACAAGTCTAATGCCGTTGCTAGCGATACAAGTGGAAAACTTTCAACGTTTTTCGGATTTTAGCCACAAAAAGGTAATGACACCAATGTTATCTATTGGAATTGTTTAGTACTGTTATACTGTTAAAAGTGTTTATACTATTTATGTTTTCAAGTCCAAGTTGAAGAAATCTTGTTAAATGTTGACAGCATAACTACCAAAATACAGAAGTATGTCCTTAATATTTTTGCAGTGCTATTTCTGTTGAAAAGTTCAAATGATTACATTAGAGATGTGATGTGCCACTTTTCAAGTGTCTGATGGCTTAAATTAATTTTCATTCATTTTTCATATTTTGAATTCTTTTGAAAGGCTTACAAAAAAACTACATTTGAATTGTAATTCCATGCTATTGACAGGACTATTAATTTTAATGAAGTTAGCTTACCATGTTTACAGTATGATAATTGTGATAGAAATGTGTAAACCATTTGTTTACTGTAAAAAGTGTTTACCGGTATACTGTTTATACTTTCAATTAACAAATTGAAGTCTTGTGAAAGGTTGACAGGATAACTGGCATTAACTGTCAAAATAATTTCAAACTATTGAAGTTAGCTTACAGAATAAACATGTCAATCAACCCATATGATTTTTGCTCTAATATTTTTGTTTTGAAAAGTCACTGTGACTGATAGAAAAGTAATGGTTTTAGCAACATTTTAACCTGTCTGAATGCTAATAATCATTTTGCGTCGGGGGGCGAAGCCTGAACCCCCCACCAGGACTTTGTCCTGGACCTACCGGGGCCTGCGGCCCCTGAACCCTGGCTACTAGGTTTCTCTGATTTCAAAAGTTGGCAGGTATGACACCGTACAAAATCTAAACAATAAAATCAAATTGGATAAAAACAACAATAATAACAACAACAACGATAGAGAAGAAAAGATGATTACAGTGAATAAGCAGTCAGGAATAGGTGTGTTTTGAGTCTTGATTTGAAGAGGGATATTGCGTCTAAGTTACGAAGGTCTGGTGGCAAAGAGTTCCAAAGATGTGGGGCAGAGCGGCTGAAAGCTCGGGCACCCATGGTGGACACTTGAAATAAAGGGACAGTGAGATGGATGGATGAAGAGGATCTTAGGGAACGTGAGGCGTGGCGACATGGATCAGGTCAGAGAGATAAGATGGAGAGAGGTTATGGATGGCTTTGAAAGTGAGGAGAATTGTTTTAAAGTGGATACGATGTTTGATGGGTAGCCAGTGGAGTTGCTGCAGAACAGGGCTGATGTGCTGGATTGAAGGGGTTCTGGTGATTATCCGGGCTGCAGACTTCTGGAGAAGGTGAAGTTTGGGAAGTGACTTGTGAGGGAGACCAAACAGGAGAGAGTTGCAGTAGTCCAGGCGAGAGGTGACCAGGCTATGGACTAGTATGGCATCAGTATGTGGAGTAAGGGATGGATCAGGCTATGGACTAGTATGTCAGCAGTATGTGGAGTAAGGGATGGACCAGGCTATGGACTAGTATGGCAGCAGTATGTGGAGTAAGGGATGGACTAGTATGGCAGCAGTATGTGGGGTAAGAGATGGACCAGGCTATGGACTAGTATGGCAGCAGTATGTGGAGTAAGGGATGGACCAGGCTATGGACTAGTATGGCAGCAGTATGTGGGGTAAGAGATGGACCAGGCTATGGACTAGTATGGCAGCAGTATGAGGACTAAGGGATGGACCAGGCTATGGACTAGTATGGCAGCAGTATGTGGGGTAAGGGATGGACCAGGCTATGGACTAGTATGGCAGCAGTATGTGGGGTAAGGGATGGACCAGGCTATGGACTAGTATGGCAGCAGTATGAGGGGTAAGGGATGGGCGAAGACGATTAATGTTCCGTAGATGAAAGTAAGCATATTGTTCTAATGTGTGGCACATTGAGGCAAGAATATTTTAACACTTTAAAAGTAATGTGTCTTATTTTACTTATTTTGCAGTGTAATGCGTTTATATGTATAAAATAATAAAATTGCAAGCCCTAGTAGGAACACTAGCAGGTTTTAGGTTAGAGTAAATACATGTTTATTTTAAACTTTTTGCTCTGTGTTTTATCTAATCTCCAAATGACATGATTCCTCATTTTTGTCATCCTCTAGCCGAGGACTGCCAGCAGATGTTCTTGCATCCTGTGAATGTACGTTGTCTGTTGCGGGAATATGGCAGCTTGGAGGCCAGCCCAGACTCTATCACCGCCACTATGGTGGAAATTGAGGGACACACCGTCACCGAGGTCAGAATAACTCAAAGCACTCACTTTAATAAATAGAAACTTTAGTGTATTGTTCAGTTGTGCCTTTGTAAATATCAACAATGTATCAAATTGCATCATATTATCGAAGCCTAATTAATTGATCAAACAAACATTTAAAATAAAATAGAGTACTTTGCCGTCATCCATAAATTGCCATGTTCAAGGTCAAGGTTCAAGGTTCAACTTTATTGTCCCCGCGGGGAAATTTGTCTTGGGCACAGTGCATCATTGCTTTCTTAACATACCCAAAAACAACAGAACAAAAACACAAGCACAGACACAACCACAACCATACAACTAACATTTAAACATCAGAACATGGAGCTTGATAGACATAGGTGGCACTTTGATGTAGGCATAAAATCTACAGTATGGAGATAAAGATAAAGTAAGAACATGGAGCTTGATAGACATAGGTGGCACTTTGATGTAGGCATAAAATCTACAGTATGGAGATAAAGATAAAGTAACAATGTGCATTGCACTAGAGCTCATGGATAAAGTGCTGTGTGCTAAAGTGCTTAGTTCTAAAGTGCTATGTGCTAAAGTGCTATGTGCTAAAAAAGTGCTAACCTATGTATTAAAATTCTATTGCACATTGTTGGTCAGCTTAATGGAGGCTGGGACAAATGATAATTTAAGGCGGTTAAATTTGCATAGTGGGACCCGGAGTCTTCTCCCTGATGGCAGGGTTCCATATTCAGGAAAGAGTGGGTGTTGTGAGTTGGAAATAATTTTCTTAGCTTTTTTCCTAACTGCCTGCTCATAGATGCTCTGTATAGGCTCATATTCTTTCCTCCCTACGATTTTCATTGCCGTTTTATGCATGCCGGCCAGTTTGCTTTTTAGCTTAACGGTTAGGTTGCCAAACCATGAGGTGATCCCGTATCTAATGATGCTCTCTACAATGGCACGGTAGAAAATCATCATGATGTGGCTGCTTACGCCGTACAATCTTAATCTTCGCAAAAAATATAGCCTCTGTTGCAGTCTATTGCACAGTTTGTCAATATGTGTCTTCCAGCAGAGAAGATTATCAATATGAACCCCTAAATATTTATATGAGGATACCTGGGTGATTTCCTGATTTCAAGTGTTGTTTTTTTGCCTCTCGCTTTCAAACATGGTACGAGAGGAATTACTCTGTGCGTCGCTTTTACCACCTGAGCACATGTATTCAATAGCAGAGTAAATCCTCTTGTCGGTCATCCACAATCTTTATCTCGGCGCCACTAGCTTGCACACAGAAAAAAAAAATTGGAGGAAGAAAGATGATTGCAAAGACAAATGTCCGGTGTAGGAATACTGTATTTCGGCTTCAAACAAATGAACAAGATGAGTCAATCAACACAGACGAATGAGCCAGAATGCCAAAATTGTTGGAAAGTTTTTTCAATTGGGAAAAAAACTACATTTCAAGATGTTAAATACAGTCATGGTCAAAAATATTGGCACCCCTGCATTTCTGTCAGATAAAAGTTAGTTAAGTTAAAGTACCAATGATAGTCACACACACTAGGTGTGGCGAAATTTGTCCTCTGCATTTGACCCATCCCCTTGTTCATCCCCTGGGAGGTGAGGGGAGCAGTGGGCAGCAGCGGTGCAGCGCCCGGCAATCATTTTTGGTGATTTAACCCCCAATTCCAACCCTTGATGCTGAGTGCCAAGCAGGGAGGTAATGGGCAGGGTTGGGACTAACGCATTACAAAGTAACGCGTTACTGTAACGCCGTTAGTTTCGGCGGTAACTAGTAATCTAACGCGTTATTTTTTATATTCAGTAACTCAGTTGCCGTTACTACATGATGTTTTACTGCGTTATTTTACGTTATTTTTCATGTAGTATCGGATAGAACCAGAAGATCTGAGTGTGTTTTATTGCAGCGGTGGAAAAGAAAAGGCGTGCTTTGTGTGGGTGGGGGCGGGGGAGACTACCATACCGCAGTTGAGGAGCGCAAGGGAGACGTTCCTCCAGGGCCTATGTACGTCTTCGGGGCTAACAACCTTCACTTTACCCGGCAGTGGGTCTTTACAGCTGAGGGTGAATGACAAGACGGGCGGTTTGTTGCAACTTTGTGACTTTATTGGACGCAGCCATCCACCAAGATAGAGCACCTGCACGCACTCACTGTCGCCGCTCGCTCACCTCTCTCGACCACTCACTCACTGACGTCACTCACCTCACACGCTGTCATATCTTAAAGGGCCACACACACACATACGCGACTCTCATAACAACTAACAAGACATCATGGCAAAGCCAGAAGTCGAGTTTTTTTTAACATGGAGACATTCTCAATACTTTTCTTTTGTCGAGCACAAAGAAAATAACATTTTAGTTAAATGTAAGTTGTGTCTTGGATCAAAGATCCTATCTACTTAAAGTTAAAGTTAAAGTGCCATTATGTTGCAGCTATTTAAAATAGTTTTGTCAATTTGTTCTGGCCTGAAATAAATTGGCCCTTTGAAACATATCTTTGTCTTTGTGTGTTGTATGTAGAGCACATTGCTTAGCAGAGTTCAGTGATGCAAATGCATGTCAAGTTGATCAACAGATTGTATTATTCTCCAGTGCAATAACAGTGCTGAAATGAAGGCTAAAAGGGCATTAATGGGAGCCTTAAAAAAAAGGGAAAAAAATAAGTAACTAAATAGTTACTTTTCACAGTAACGCATTACTTTTTGGTGTAAGTAACTGAGTTAGTAACTGAGTTACTTTTGAAATAAAGTAACTAACTAGTTACTGGTTTTCAGTAACTAACCCAACACTGGTAATGGGTCCCATTGTTATAGTCTTTGGTATGACTCGGCCGGGGTTTGAACTCACAACCTACCGATCTCAGGGCGGACACTCTTAACCACTAGGCCACTGAGTAGGTACTGCACCACTTCTCCCAGAAAATTGTTGAAATTACAAATGCTTTGGTATTCACATGTTTATTTCTTTTGTTTGCATTGGAACAACACAAAAAAACTCCCAAAAAAGCCAAATCTGATATTATTTTTACACAGAACTCCAAAAATAGACTGGACCTTTTCAAAATTGTAAGAAATAGTTGTATTCTAAGCATTTGATGCTCCTTTAAAATGTCATTAAACTCACCTGCAGCAAGTAACAGTTGGGGCGGTATAGCTCGGTTGGTAGAGCGGCCGTGCCAGCAACTTGTGGGTTCCAGGTTCGTTGTGTCCTTGGGCAAGACACTTTACCCACCTGCTCCCAGTGCCACCCACACTGGTTTAAATGTAACTTAGATATTGGGTTTCACTATGTAAAAGCGCTTTGAGTCACTAGAGAAAAGCGCTATATAAATATAATTAACTCACTCACAGTTGCTGGCAATTTAGAAATCACACTTGCAGCCATTTAAAATGGAAAAAAGTTGACTCAGCCTTTGTGCTGAGCATGGAGAAAAGAAAGAAGAGCAAATAACTCTCAGAAGATTTGAGAAGCAAGATTGTGGAAAAGCATGGACAATCTCAAGGCTCCAAGTCCATCTCCAGAGATCTAAATGTTACTGTGTCTACCGTGCGCAATGTCATCAAGAAGTTTAAAGCCCATGGCACTCTAGCTAACCTCCCTGGAAAAATTGATGAAAGACTGCAACGAAGGATTGTTAGAATTGTGGATAAAGAACCTGGATCCACTTCCAAACAAATTCAAGCTGACCTGCAGACACAGGGTACAACGGTGTCATCTCACACTATCTGTCGCCATCTCAGTGAAAAGGGACGCTATGGTAGGAGACCCAGGAGAACCCCGCTGCTGACACAGAGACATAAAAAAAGCAAGACTGGAGTTTGCAAAAACTTACCTGAGGAAGCCAAAAATCCTTCTGGGAGAAGGTCCTGTGGACCGATGAGACTAAAGTGGGGCTTTTTGGCAAAGCACATCATCACACTGTTTACAGAAAACAAAATGAGGCCTTTAAAGAAAAGAAAACACCATCCCTACAGTCAAACATAGTGGAGCTTCACTGATGTTTTGCTGCTTCTGGTACCGGATGCCTTGACTGTGTGCATGGCATCAGGAAATCTGAGGATGAGCAAATAATTTTGGGGCATAATGTAGGGCCCAGTGTCTTCCAGCAGGACAAAGCCGTGTACCACTCACACCAGTGAATTGAATGATGAATGATAGGTGGTGGTCGGAGGGGCCGTTGGCGCAAATTGCAGCCACGCTTCCGTCAGTCTACCCCAGGGCAGCTGTGGCTATGAAAGTAGCTTACCACCACCAGGTGTGAATGTTTGATGGTTTCTACATGTAAAGCGACTTTGGGTACTTAGAAAAGCGCTATATAAATCCCAGTTATTATTATTATTATTATTATAAAGCATACTTCAAAAAGCAGACAAAAATGGTTTAAGACAAAGCGCTGGAGTGTTGTGAAGTGGCCATCAAGGAGTATGAGTGGAGAGTGTGAAAAGATGTAAAAACAGCAGTTGGGAGAAGGAACCCTTCAAATCTGAGAGACCTGAAGAAGAGTGGTCCAAACTTCCAGTAGCAAGGTGTAAGAAACTCATTGATGGTTACAGGTAGCAATTGATTTCACTTATTTTTTCCAAAGGGTGTGCTACCAAATATTCAGTTGAGGGCGCCAATCATTTTGTCCAGTCCATTTTTGGAGTTCTGTGTAAAATGATATCAGATTTGGCTTTTTTTTTTTTTTTTGTTCCATGTGACTACCAAAGCATTTGTCATTTCAACAATTTTCTGGGAGAAGTGGTGCCTTATCTGACAGAAATGCAGGGGTGCCAATATTTATGGCCATGACTGTACTTACTGAAGTGCAATTTTTGCTAAAAGATTAAGAGTCCATTTTGTTTTTGTCTGTTTACATATTTAGGATATTTAACAGTCTTAACCTTCCAATTGCAATGGTACGAAACTGAGAAATAAGTTCATTGCATGTGAAAGAAATACTGTACTTGCAATATTATTATATATTACGACTGCCATCCATGTTCTACCGCTTGTCCCGTTCAGGAGCCTATCTCAGCTGCACCCTGGACAAGTCGCCCCCTCATCACAGGGCCAACACAGACAACATTCACACACTACATGAATGCCTATTTTGGTCGCAAAATAAAGCTGACAATATTTGTTGTCTATCTGTGTTGGCCCTGTGATGAGGTGGCGAATTGTCCGGGGGGGAACCCCGCCTTCTGCCCGAATGCAGCTGAGATAGGCTCCAGCACCCCCCGCGACACCAAAAGGGACAAGCGGTAGAAAATGGATAGATGGAATATTATCGTTTTAACGCAATAACTTGTTGGACAATATGTCGTCCAGCAACATTTGTTATCGACTAAGGCCTAATATCCTTATCAAATATTACAAATTGTAAATTAACTTGAAATACATCAACTACAGTTATCCCTTTCTAGCTGATATAATAAACCGGTTCAGTACATACCTCGGTTTAGAGGTCACGGTTCGGTTCATTTTCGGTACAGTAAGAAAACAACAAAATATAAATTTTTGGGTTATTTATTTACCAAATTTGCAAAATCTTCCACCAAAAATATTTTTCTTAGTGGAATATTTGATGTGAAGTAATGGGAACCTTGGATAGGTCAATAATTCATAATAACATTGATTTTGATTCAATATTATGTTTTGAGCAATGACAGTTTGAAAGAAAAAAAAACAGCATTGTTTTATTAGTCAACATTGCAACTTTTTCTAAGCTTTAAGCTTTTTTATTTCACTTTTGTTATGTTTTAATAGTATTTTTAGAATGTGCCGTGGGCCTTTAAAACATTAGCTGTGGGCCGCAAATGGCCTCCGGGGCACACTCTTGACACCCCTGCTATAGATAATAAAAAATTAAATGTGATAAATCTATGGATAAAAAGCAGAGCCTGGCGACGCATGCGCGTTTATCATAACTCTCTCTCTCTCTCTGTCTCTGCCCCTCCCTCACCAATGCTGCTGTTTGTTTTGTTTTTAACCCCTTCTTAACCCTGAACGTACATTGAAAATACACGCAACCCTAACTCAAAATGCCGGACATTTGAGGCATTTAAGAAACTCCGCCCTGACAGCGCCGCAAAAGAGGACATGTCCGGTGAAAAGAGGACGTATGGTCAGTCTATCCTAGCCCGTTAGCTGCTAGCATGCCGTGTGTTGTGCCTCGGTGTGCATTGTTTACACAACGTGCGTTACGCTACTTAATATGTCCGTGTGGAAACTCGTTCGGTACATCTCCGAACCGAAGCGGAACCCCCGTACCGAAACGGTTCAATACAAATACACGCACCGTTACACCCCTACTCAGACCATTTAATGCTGTTGTTCCAAGTCAGTGTCGGGTGCAATTTGCTATCATAAAAAAAGCCAATCAAGATTGTTAGTGGCATAATATTTCATTAAATGTAGGAAGGACAAGTTTGTCGTTAAACATTATTTGCTTCTCACTATATAAAGAAAAGTACATGATCGGTCATTAGCACATATTGTTTAATGCAGGCGAAAACGTTTTTTAAATAGCAAAGACTACCCTCAGGAAGGAAAGCAGTGCACTATCAACACCGTGTATGGTGCGGATGGTGTTCTGCTGACCTCGACTGCGGATGTTGTGGATCGGTGGAGGGAATACTTCGAGGACCTCCTCAATCCCACCAACACGTCTTCCTATGAGGAAGCAGTGCCTGGGGAATCTGTGGTGGGCTCTCCTATTTCTGGGGCTGAGGTTGCTGAGGTAGTTAAAAAGCTCCTCGGTGGCAAGGCCCCAGGGGTAGATGAGATCCGCCCGGAGTTCCTTAAGGCTCTGGATGCTGTGGGGCTGTCTTGGTTGACAAGACTCTGCAGCATCGCGTGGACATTGGGGGCGGTACCTCTGGATTGGCAGACCGGGGTGGTGGTTCCTCTCTTTAAGAAGGGGAACCGGAGGGTGTGTTCTAACTATCGTGGGATCACACTCCTCAGCCTTCCCGGTAAGGTCTATTCAGGTGTACTGGAGAGGAGGCTACGCCGGATAGTCGCACCTCGGATTCAGGAGGAACAATGTGGTTTTCGTCGTGGAACTGTGGACCAGCTCTATACTCTCGGCAGGGTCCTTGAGGGTGCATGGGAGTTTGCCCAACCAGTCTACATGTGTTTTGTGGACTTGGAGAAGGCATTCGACCGTGTCCCTCGGGAAGTCCTGTGGGGAGTGCTCAGAGAGTATGGGGTATCGGACTGTCTGATTGTGGCAGTCCGCTCCCTGTATGATCAGTGCCAGAGCTTGGTCCGCATTGCCGGCAGTAAGTCGGACACGTTTCCAGTGAGGGTTGGACTCCGCCAAGGCTGCCCTTTGTCACCCATTCTGTTCATAACTTTTATGGACAGAATTTCTAGGCGCAGTCAAGGCGTTGAGGGGATCTGGTTTGGTGGCTGCAGGATTAGGTCTCTGCTTTTTGCAGATGATGTGGTCCTGATGGCTTCATCTGGCCAGGATCTTCAGCTCTCACTGGATCGGTTCGCAGCCGAGTGTGAAGCGACTGGGATGAGAATCAACACCTCCAAGTCCGAGTCCATGGTTCTCGCCCGGAAAAGGGTGGAGTGCCATCTCCGGGTTGGGGAGGAGATCTTGCCCCAAGTGGAGGAGTTCAAGTACCTGGGAGTCTTGTTCACGAGTGAGGGAAGAGTGGATGGTGAGATCGACAGGCGGATCGGTGCGGCGTCTTCAGTAATGCGGACGCTGTATCGATCTGTTGTGGTGAAGAAGGAGCTGAGCCGGAAGGCAAAGCTCCCAATTTACCGGTCGATCTACGTTCCCATCGTCACCTATGGTCATGAGCTTTGGGTTATGACCGAAAGGACAAGATCACGGGTACAAGCGGCCCAAATGAGTTTCCTCCGCCGGGTGGCGGGGCTCTCCCTTAGAGATAGGGTGAGAAGCTCTGCCATCCGGGGGGAGCTCAAAGTAAAGCCGCTGCTCCTCCACATGGAGAGGAGCCAGATGAGGTGGTTCGGGCATCTGGTCAGGATGCCCCCGAACGCCTCCCTAGGGAGGTGTTTAGGGCACGTCCGACCGGTAGGAGGCCGCGGGGAAGACGCAGGACACGTTGGGAAGACTATATCTCCCGGCTGGCTTGGGAACGCCTCGGGGTCCCACAGGAAGAGCTGGACGAAGTGGCTGGGGAGAGGGAAGTCTGGGCTTCCCTGCTTAGGCTGCTGCCCCCGCGACCCGACCTCGGATAAGCGGAAGAAGATGGATGGATGGATGGAAAGACTACTATTAACACCTTAACTGATTTATCGTGCTTGCCTTGTTTCAGGAGATCCGCCGTCGTCATCGTTATCTGTCTCATCTGCCACTCACGTGTGAGTTCAGCATCTGTGAGTTAGCCTTGCAGCCACCAGTCCTCTCCAAAGAAACCATGGACACATTTGCAGGTTTGAAAACACTCGCCATCTTTCGAATGTCCAGTGTGCTTTATTTAGTCGCACTGGGATTGAATAGTGTGGTTTTTGTTCTGAAGATGAACTGGAGAAAAGAAAGCGCCTAAGACAAAAGAAAGCAAGAGACGAGAAGCGCAGAGAGAAGCGAATTGAAATGGAAGAGAACAAGAAGCAGGGTAAATGTGAGTATGCTGGCTGCTTTGAAAAGGTCACAATGCAGTTCTTCACAGTTCAATTTATATTTGTTCCCAACCTTTCTCTTCTGATTTAGATCCTGAGGTGCACATAGGACTGGAGAACCTTCAACATTTCCCAGCATTTGGTTCACCACCTCACACTAGCAGCCTCCCAGTCCATCCTGATTTTACTCTGGTTCCTCCTTCACCACTTAGCAGCAGTCCTTCCTCTGGTAACTGCAGCATATTTACAATGTTCCTTCTGTAAATGTACCGTATTTTCCGCACTATTAGCCGCACCTAAAAACCACAAATTTACTCAAAAGCTGACAGTGCGGCTTATAACCCGGTGCGCTTTATATATGGATTAATATTAAGATTCATTTTCATAAAGTTTCGGTCTCGCAACTACGGTAAACAGCCGCCATCTTTTTTCCCCGTAGAAGAGGAAGTGCTTCTTCTTCTACGGCAAGCAACCGCCAAGGTAAGCACCCGCCCCCATAGAAGAGGAAGCGCTTCTTCTTCTACTGTAAGCAACCACCCGCCCTTGTAGAAGAAGAAGAAACGCGCGGATATTACGTTTCATTTCCTTTGTGTGTTTACATCTGTAAAGACCACAAAATGGCTCCTACTAAGCGACAGGTTTCCGGTTCATGAAAAGACGCAATCTCTCCATCCGCACACGGACTACTATTTCACAGCAACTGCCTAAAGACTTTCAAGAAAAGCTGGCTACTTTCCGTGCATATTGTAAAAACAAGATAGCTGAAAAAAAGATCCGGCCAGAGAACATTATCAACATGGACGAGGTTCCACTGACTTTTGATATTCCTGTGAACCGCACTGTGGATACAACGGGAGCACGTACGGTGAATATTCGCACCACAGGGAATGAGAAGTCGTCCTTCACTGTGGTTCTAGCTTGCCATGCTAATGGCCAGAAACTTCCACCCATGGTGATATTCAAAAGGAAGACCTTGCCAAAAGAGACCTTTCCAGCCGGCGTCATCATAAAGGCTAACTCGAAGGGATGGATGGATGAAGAAAAGATGAGCGAGTGGTTAAGGGAAGTTTACGCGAAGAGGCCGGGTGGCTTTTTTCACGCAGCTCCGTCCATGTTGATATACGACTCCATGCGCGCCCACATCACGCTGGTTTTTAATATATTATTAAAGTTTGACTGACCTATCTGACTGTTTTTTTGACATTCCCTTTAGCGCAGTTAGATGCGGCTTATAACACGGGGCGGCTTATAGGTGGACAAAGTTTTGAAATATGCCGTTCATTGAAGGCGCGGCTTATAACCCAGGGCCCTGCCTTATGGTGCGGAAAATACGGTACTCTGCTGCCGATAGTTGAATATTTTTAACATTTAAACTTTTGTCTTCAATATTTTAGATGGAATGACATTCCCAAGTCTAAATGGACAAAGCTCATACCCCAGTGTGAGGAGTGTGGAGGAAGACTCTCACTGCATGTCCTTTGCTCAGGTGTGTACACTAACCCAAACACAAACATCACATTGTGAATTTTGACTGTTTTTGCAACTTTTAAATAGATTCTACATGATGTGAATCTGTCTGTATTATACATAGATGCTGAGAGACGGGAAAGCCAAAGCTGAAGCTGGGCTCAAAATCTCTTCAAAAGACGGTACTGAAAGATGCCACAAACACACACACACAGATTTTACAATATTGGTGTTCCCCATACATTTGTGGTAGCCCGCCAAGAATACACATACCTGCCAACTACTCCGGTTTTCCCGTAATTAGTACGGTTTTCATCAACCTATTCCGGGTTACGGTTGCAGTGATAAAAAATACGGTTTTTCATTAATTAAAAAAAAAAAGGGTGAAAACTACGCGAATTGCACCTTGTGCAGACAAGATTTTTCGATCGGACACGGAGGAATTAGCGATGTAAAAGACCACGTTGGGACAAAAAAACACAAGTCTAATGCCGTTGCTAGCGATACAAGTGGAAAACTTTCAACGTTTTTCGTCGCCCAAACAGATTCTTTGGATGTGATAAATGCCGAAGTTTTATTTACGTAGGCAATAATTGAGCATGGACTTCCAATCGCACTGGCTGATCACATGGGACAGTTAAATGTTTGTAATGCAACCTTTAAAAATCATTACGCGGTGATCGCGGTCCCAAAAATAAACTTTTCTTGCATGATAATGTCCAGAAAAACTCACTTTATATTACTATAGAGTCCTTTTAACGAATGAGTTTGATGGTTTATCACAAACCTTAAATGAAAGAAGTCCTTTGTTCTCCTGCACCATGCACGCTCTTTGGCCTTGCTTCGTGTTTGGTGCGCAATCCTGTCGGCTGTATTTCACAGCACGTCTTTGACAACTTGAAGTGGCATAAAACATTTAAAACAAAGGGGTTATAGGAACAATCACTTTCAGTGTTTTATGCCACTTCAAGTTGTCAAAGACGGTATGCTGGTGCCCGACTGCCACAAGTGGAACAAACATTTGAAACAAAGGGGTTATAGGAACAATCACTTTCAGTGTTTTATGCCACTTCAAGTAAACTTATCATAAAGTTACCATATCATTTTTGCAGTATGATCAATCTGATAGAATACATTTGGATTTTAGCCACAAAAAGGTCATGACACCAATGTTATCTATTGGATTTGTTTAGTACTGTTATACTGTTAAAAGTGTTTATACTATTTATGCTTTCAAGTCCAAGTTGAAGAAATCTTGTTAAATGTTGACAGCATAACTACCAAAATACAGAAGTATGTCCTTAATATTTTTGCAGTGCTATTTCTGTTGAAAAGTTCAAATGATTACATTAGAGATGTGATGTGCCACTTTTCAAGTGTCTGATGGCTTCAATTAATTTTCATTAATTTTTCATATTTTGAATTCTTTTGAAAGGCTTACAAAAAAACTACATTTGAATCGTAATTCCATGCTATTGACAGGACTATTAATTTTAATGAAGTTAGCTTACCATGTTTACAGTATGATAATTGTGATAGAAATGTGAATTTTAGGCACAGAATATTTTTTACAATTGAACAAGGCAGTAGATTATACAAGCTTGGACAGAAAGTTAATAATGACACCAATTTTTTTTTTAATGGAATTGTTTAGTACTGTTTTACCATTTGTTTACTGTAAAAAGTGTTTATACTGTTTATACTTTCAATTAACAAATTGAAGTCTTGTGAAAGGTTGACAGGATAACTGGCATTAACTGTCAAAATAATTTCAAACTATTGAAGTTAGCTTACAGAATAAACATGTCAATCAACCCATATGATTTTTGCTGTAATATTTTTGTTTTGAAAAGTCACTGTGACTGATAGAAAAGTGATGGTTTTAGCAACATTTTAACCTGTCTGAATGCAATCAATCATTTTGCGTCGGGGGGCGAAGCCTGAACCCCCCACCAGGACTTTGTCTACTAGGTTTTTCTGATTTCAAAAGTTGGCAGGTATGAATTACTGTCAAATGTACATCGTGTGGGGACATTTATTAACGCACTGCAGCCTCATAGACACACACACACACTCACGCATGCATACAAACACCAATCAGTGTGTTACCAGGTGCAGCCCACACCTATCAGTTTATGGTTTGCGTAAAGGCTAACTTGTTATTTTCCTTTGTAATCTCTGCCTACTGAGCCTATGGTGCTGTTAAGTTATTGTGGCTCAATTTGCCTTCATTTTTTTTATGTTAATGTATTATTATTTAATATATATTATTGTTTTAGTTGCTTAAGAGATATTCCTGGTTCGGAATTTGTTCATTGCTATTTTTATGTTTTTGTGCATTATTTGTTGCTGTCATCATTAAACAAACAGGTTACTCATCAGCAGGCCCGGCCCTAACCAATTTGGCGCCCTAGGCAAAATTTTAGGTGGCGCCCCCCCACATCGGCAGTGAAGTGTATATACTCACAAGAAACTGAATAGCTTTGTCTTTGACCTTTTTTTTTTACTTACAACTATACCTAATATATAAAGGGGTGGAAAAGTGACTATTACCTGCAGGGCAAACATTAGCTAACCAGAAGGCAATAACAATGTAAACAAAAAACACCTGCTTAAAAGATCTACCGTATTTTCCGCACCATAAGCCGCCCTGGGTTAAAAGCCGCGCCTTCAATGAACGGCATATTTCAAAACTTTGTCCACCTATAAGACGCCCCGTGTTATAAGCCGCATCTAACTGCGCTAAAGGAATGTCAAAAAAACAGTCGGATAGGTCAGTCAAACTTTAATAATATATTAAAAACCAGCGTTCTAACAACTCTGTTCACTCCCAAAATGTACGCAAATGTGCAATCACAAACATACGTATATCAACATGGACAGAGCTGCGTGAAAAAAGCCACCCGGTCTCTTCGCGTAAACTTAAACTTACCTTAACCACTCGCTCATCTTTTCTTCATCCATCCATCCCTTCGAGTTAGCTTTTATGATGACGCCGGCTGGAAAGGTCTCTTTTGGCAAGGTCTTCCTTTTGAATATCACCATGGGTGGAAGTTAGCATGGCAAGCTAGAACCACAGTGAAGGATGACTTCTCATTCCCTGTGGTGCGAATATTCACCGTACGTGCTCCCGTTGTATCCACAGTGCGGTTCACAGGAATATCAGTTGCTGTGAAATACGGTAGTAATCCGTGTGCGGATGGAGAGATTGCGTCTTTTTATGAACCGGATCCTTGTCGCTTAGTAGGAGCCATTTTGTGGTCTTTACAGATGTAAACAGGAAATGAAACGTACGGTGATATCCGCGCGTTTTTTCTTCTTCTTCCGGGGGCGGGTGGTTGCTTACAGTAGAAGAAGAAGCGCTTCCTGTTCTATGGGGGCGGGTGCTTTCCTTGGCGGTTGCTTGCGTAGAAGAAGAAGCGCTTCCTGTTCTACCGGGAAAAAAGATGGCGGCTGTTTACCGAAGTTGCGAGATCGAAACTTTATGAAAATGAATCTTAATATTAATCCATATATAAAGCGCACCGGGTTAAAAGCCGCACTGTCAGCTTTTGAGTAAATTTGTGGTTTTTAGGTGCGGCTAATAGTGCGGAAAATACGGTATTAACGCACTGCAGCCTCATAGACAGACACACACACTCACGCATGCATACAAACACCAATCAGAAGTGTGTTCTCAGGTGCAGCCCACACCTATCAGTTTATGGTTTGCTTAAAGGCTAACTTGTTATTTTCCTTTGTAATCTCTGCCTATTGAGCCTATGGTGCTGTTAAGTTATTGTGGCTCAATTTGCCTTCATTTTTTTTATGTTAATGTATTATTATTTAATATATATTATTGTTTTAGTTGCTTAAGAGATATTCCTGGCTCGGAATTTGTTCATTGCTATTTTTATGTTTTTGTGCATTATTTGTTGTTGTTGGTCCGCATTGCCGGCAGTAAGTCGGACACGTTTCCAGTGAGGGTTGGACTCCGCCAAGGCTGCCCTTTGTCACCCATTCTGTTCATAACTTTTATGGACAGAATTTCTAGGCGCAGTCAAGGCGTTGAGGGGATCCGGTTTGGTGGTTGCAGGATTAGGTTTCTGCTTTTTGCAGATGATGTGGTCCTGATGGCTTCATCTGTCCAGGATCTTCAGCTCTCACTGGATCGGTTCGCAGCCGAGTGTGAAGCGACTGGGATGGGAATCAGCACCTCCAAGTCCGAGTCCATGGTTCTCTCCCGGAAAAGGGTGGAGTGCCATCTCCGGGTTGGGGAGGAGATCTTGCCCCAAGTGGAGGAGTTCAAGTACCTCGGAGTCTTGTTCACGAGTGAGGGAAGAGTGGATCGTGAGATCGACAGGCGGATCGGTGCGGCGTCTTCAGTAATGCGGACGCTGTATCGATCCGTTGTGGTGAAGAAGGAGCTGAGCCGGAAGGCAAAGCTCTCAATTTACCGGTCGATCTACGTTCCCATCCTCACCTATGGTCATGAGCTTTGGGCTATGACTGAAAGGACAAGATCACGGGTACAAGCGGCCCAAATGAGTTTCCTCCGCCGGGTGGCGGGTCTCTCCCTTAGAGATAGGGTGAGAAGCTCTGTCATCCGGGAGGAGCTCAAAGTAAAGCCGCTGCTCCTCCACATGGAGAGGAGCCAGATGAGGTAGTTCGGGCATCTGGTCAGGATGCCACCCGAACGCCTCCCTAGGGAGGTGTTTAGGGCACGTCCGACTGGTAGGAGGCCGCGGGGAAGACCCAGGACACGTTGGGAAGACTATGTCTCCCAGCTGGCCTGGGAACGCCTCGGGGTCCCACAGGAAGAGCTGGACGAAGTGGCTGGGGAGAGGGAAGTCTGGGCTTCCCTGCTTAGGCTGCTGCCCCCGCGACCCGACCTCGGATAAGCGGAAGAAGATGGATGGATGGATGGATGTTGTCGTCATTAAACGAACAGGTTACTCATCAGTTACTCAGTATTTGAGTAGTTTTTTCACAACATACTTTTTACTTTTACTCAAGTAAATATTTGGGTGACTACTCCTTACTTTTACTTGAGTAATAAATCTCTAAAGTAACAGTACTCTTACTTGAGTACAAATTCTGGCTACTCTACCCACCTCTGTTTATAAATATGCAAAACCTGCTAAATGATTATGGTTTGCAGAGCTGAAATGCAAGTCCTGTATTATTACTTAGTCATGGCAAATGTAGATGGTAGTAAGGACAATGCTGACTGATGGGCGTGTTAGCACGGGTGAAATAACACTTTTGTTGTATTGTATTTCACTTCTTGTAAAACCTGTTTGTGTGACTGTTGAAAAGTGACTCCTGAAGGCTCTCTTTACAAGTCAGGACTGTTTTATTATCATGCAGAGAAGCTGTTAGTTCCCCCCGCAGCAGACAGCGACGGAGAGAGCGATGGCTCGGACCGCGTGCCCGTGCCCGTGCCCAGCTTTCAGAACTCTTTCAGCCAAGCGTTTGAGAAGGCACTCCTGCAGCTGGACGGTTCTGCTGCTTCTCCACAGCTCCTGGTGGTCACAGGTGAGTCACGTTGCATTCTGCTGCTCTGAATACTTCTCATTTTGGATTTTTCTCTTGCAGAGGATAAAGGAGCAAAGAAGAAAAAGAAAAAACAGAAACTTCTATTCAGCACGTCCATGGTTCACACAAAGTAGACAACACTGAAATAAATGGAATAGTTCAATGTTTGGGTTTATAATTACACTCATTTTAGTTTTTGTTGATAACTTGGAAAGTGATTTAAAATGCAGCCAAAGTGAATGCAGTGTTGGTTTTACAGTGTTTGGAAGTTTGGTTTAAAAAAGGTGCAGATCATGCAGAGATTGTCCTATTCCACATATGGATTTTTATACCTGTGATCATATTTTAGTCAGTCATATTTGGAGGCCTGTGGTATAAATAACAAGATTCATTGAGGGTGCCTAACATTACCAGTCGCAGTCAACCAGCTGCAGATACATTGCACCTTTTGAATCTTTCCAGGATCCTCCTTTCTTACCTTTAAAATAGCTTGTCAGGCAAAAATGCTGACCTTTTTGTTAGTTTTTTTTTAGTTTGCCACAATTTGAGACAGACCACAGTATTGCAATGAAACCTCTCAGCTGTTTTGCAAAGTTTACTCATATAATTTGTGGTTAGACCGTAATTAATGCACTTACCTCATTAGGTTTCCTCATCTTTTGACTTTTGGTCATTAGAATTCTTTTATTTCAGTGTTGCGATTGTGTGAAGCTGAAGTGAACAGCGGAATAAGGCGATGGACATTTTTTGATTTCACCTTTAATTTTGAGCAAGTGTATAGGCTATTGGAATAAGTCTGCTGAAATGAATAAACATTTATGCACAATCCAACCTTTGTCTTGATTATCTGCTTTTTGTAATATGTTGGTACCAAAGTCCAAAAGGATGAGGTCTAACATAAATTAGCACTATCAAATTTAGTGAGTTTATGTCACACCGCGGTGAGGGAAGTCTTGTCTTGGTTTTTTCTGTCTTGTGATCTACATGTTTTATTTTGAAAAGCAACTCCTCTTGTTTCAGATCACGGGTCCTTCCTCTTGTGTCACCAGTCTGACGTCATTCCTGACCCTTGATTGTTTCCATGTTTCCACCTGTTTCCCATTACCCTCATGTTCTTTATAAGCCCAAGCCTCCCCTTGTTCTGTGCCAGATTGTCTCGAGCTTTCGTGCCTGTCTTGCGTTCCATGTCCCTGTTCATGTCCATGCCTTGCCTTGTCTCACGTCTACGTCCTTGCTCCCAGGATATCCCACGCTGTAATTTTGAATTGATTTTTTTCCTCCCTCAGAGCGACTTTTGTTATCCTACCTTTTTCTACCGCAGTGGTGAGTTATTATTTTTCCTTAAAGATTTTTTCCTCAAAGTTTGTTGAGTGATTTTTTTGTTTACATTGATTAAAGTAAAGTTGTATAGTCTTTATTTTCTTCCTCCTGTTTGGAATAAGTCTGCTGAAATGAATAAACATTTATGCACAATCCAACCTTTGTCTTGATTATCTGCTTTTTGTAATATGTTGGTACCAAAGTCCAAAAGGATAAGATGTCACGTTCAAACACTGAGGACATCTATTAAACAAGACAAAAGGCAAGGAATCAAACAGAGACAGAATTCAATTTGGACTCAATATTGAGGAGAGACATGGCCACTGCACTCTCTGTACAGTCCTGCACCACGCTCTGACCAAGAAGGTTTTCGTCTCCTCTTTTAATTCAGATGTTCAATGTTCACGCACCAACACATGTCACAGCAGGAATGGGGAGTATGTAAAACAGTCATTGTTTTCGGTCGCTTTGAAGACCAAGAAGTGGGATTTCTCGGGCTTGGGCTCTTCCTGGATCCAGCTGGGGCAGATGTTGGAGGACAATGGATAACCCCTCCCGTCTCCTGACCACAGCAACTTCAAGAGGGCAGCGGGTCGTAAATAGCGTTGACCTCGGTTACCAAATAGTTGGAAGAGAGTTTGTGAAATACTCCAGAGAGAGTTCCTCTGGAAGTTGAGCAGATCCTGCCATCTGTCCGTGTTGAAATCACAGTGGCGTTTCACGAGCCTTCTTCCTCTTGTTAGGCCTCGAAAGACAGCATTCATAATACAACGTTTCTTTTGTGATAACTTACAAACAATTAGGTCTAACATAAATTAGCGCTATCAAATTCAGTGAGTTTATGCATGCGAGTAATCACAAAAAATGGCATTAATCATGTATCAATGCAGATTAATCACCAAATGTAGTTTGACCCCACATGTTCCTTTATTTGAACTGCCTACCTGGAGGCAGTGTGGGTTGTTCTACAGTCTGATCACATAAATGCATCCATCCATCCATCCATTTTCTACCGCTTATTCCCTTTGGGGTCGCGGGGGGCGCTGGAGCCTATCTCAGCTACAATCGGGCGGAAGGCGGGGTACACCCTGGACAGGTCGCCACCTCATCGCATATGTCTGTAAAAATGAGAAGACCCAGACTGGTGGGCTCTTGACAAATTCCTATTTAAAATACAAGATTAAGATCAAACACATTTTTGAGCAAATAAATTGCACGTTTTAGTTCCACATTTCTTAGATGTTGTATAACCTTCTGATAAACTGCAATTGATCAAAAATATTGAGGTCTTTATTGAAATTTCCATACAAATAATATACAGTACTGTGAGTACTCAGTCATGATTAATCACAATTAAAAAATGCGATTAATCTGGTTTTAAAAATCATTAGACAACACTAACTGAAATAATTAGAAATAAATGAATCACGTGACTTAAGTATTTGTAGTTTAGTAGTACTTAGCACAATACCTTTATTTATAATATGCAACATTTACATATATGCAAACTTTGCATATATGTAAATGTCTTTGCATTGCAAAGACATAGTGTGGAGGAGTTCAAGTACCTAGGAGTCTTGTTCAGGAATGAGGGAAGAGTGGATGGTGAGATCGACAGGCGGATCGGTGCGGCGTCTTCAGTAATGCGGACGCTGTTTCGATCCGTTGTGGTGAAGAAGGAGCTGAGCCGGAAGGCGAAGCTCTCAATTTAGCGGTCGATCTACGTTCCCATCCTCATCTATGGTCATGAGCTTTGGGTCATGACCGAAAGGACAAGATCACGGGTACAAGCGGCCCAAATGAGTTTCCTCCACCGGGTGGCGGGTCTCTCCCTTAGAGATAGGGTGAGAAGCTCTGTCATCCGCGGGGAGCTCAAAGTAAAGCCGCTGCTCCTCCACATGGAGAGGAGCCAGATGAGGTGGTTCGGGCATCTGCTCAGGATGCCACCCGAACGCCTCCCTAGGGAGGTGTTTAGGGCACGTGGCAGACCCAGGACACGTTGGGGAGACTGTGTCTCCCGGCTGGCCTGGGAACGCCTCGGGATCCCCCAGGAAGAGCTGGACCAAGTGGCTGGGGAGAGGGAAGTCTGGGCTTCTCTGCTTCGGCTGCTGCCCCCGCGACCCGACCTCGGATAAGCGGAAGAAGATGAATGGATGGCAAAGAAATAATAATGATCGAACCTAGAGATGTCCGATAATATCGGCCGATAAATGCTTTAAAATGTAATATCGGAAATTATCGGTATCGTTTTTTTTGTTTTTTTTTAATTAAATCCACACAAAAAACACAAGATACACTTACAATTAGTACACCAACCCAAAAAACCTCCCTCCCCCATTTACACTCATTCACACAAAAGGGTTGTTTCTTTCTGTTATTAATATTCTGGTAGGTTCCTACATTATATATCAATATATATCAATACAGTCTGCAAGGGATACAGTCCGTAAGCACACATGATTGTGCGTGCTGCTGCTCCACTAATAGTACTAACCTTTAACACTTCATTTGACTCATTTTCATTCATTACTAGTTTCAACGTAACTGTTTTTATATTGTTTTACTTTCTTTTTTATTCAAGAAAATGTTTTTAATTTATTTATCTTATTTTATTTTATTACTTTAAAAAAAAAAAAGGACCTTATCTTCACCATTCCTGGTGGTCCAAATTAGGCATAATAATGTGTTAATTGCACGACTGTATATATCGGTATTGTTGATATCGGTATCGGTAATTAAAGAGCTGGACAATATCGGATATCGGCAAAAAAGCCATTAACATTACAGTACAAAAACGGCGCCAGGGGGTTGTAAATTCAATAAAGCAACTAAAATAGAATGCAATATATATATATATATATATATATATATATAAATATATATATATATATATATATATATATATATATATATATATATATATATGTAACAAAGTGTAAAGCAATAGGCTCACACAAGTTCCGTAAATAATCCAAATTTGGAGCACATCATCATAGTTTTCACAGCTTTTTGGATTTAGCGCGATATCTTTTTATTTTTTTTAATTTTTAATTGAATATTTAATGTGGCACATCCAAAAGCAACATTAACGAGACGCAACCAAAAATCCATCCATGATAGCAGTTTTGCTATTTTTTTTAATTTTTAATTTTTATTTTATAAACCTCTATTTATAAATTTCAACATTTACAAACAGTTGAGAAATAATAATTAAAGTACAAAAACAGTACAAAACAGCGCCAGGGTTTGTAAACTCAAAGTAACTTAAATAGAATGCAATATATATATATATATATATATATATATATATATATATATATATATATATATATATATATATATATATATATATATATATATATATATATGTATATATATATATATGTGTGTGACAAACTAAGTGCAAACCATATGTTCACACAATTTCAGTAAATAATTTAACTTTGGAACACAGCATCATAGTTTTCACAGCTTTTTGCTTGTTCCAGGTAGAAAGTGTTTTACAGTACCGGTATATGGAGCCCCTAAAGGGACATGGGGGAAAATTGTTTTTTTTATAATTTTTCGTTTTTTTTTAGACATGTATCTCGTGTGCACGAGAAACTTTTTATAAAGTTATAAAAAAAAAAAAAAAATGTGTATAATTTTTTATATAATTGTATTTTTTTAGACATGTATCTCGTGCGCACGAGAAACTTTTTATAAAGTTATAAAAAAAATTTTTTAAAATGTGTATAATTTTTTGTATAATTTACTTTTTTTTAGACATGTATCTCGTGCGCACGAGAAACTTTTTATAAAGTTATAAAAAAAAAAAATAAAAAAATTGTATAATTTTTTGTATAATTTACTTTTTTTTAGACATGTATCTCGTGCGCACGAGAAACTTTTTATAAAGTTATAAAAAAAAAAAAATGTGTATAAATTTTTGTATAATTTTATTTTTTTTAGACATGTATCTCGTGCGCACGAGAAACTTTTTATAAAGTTATAAAAAAAAAAAAAATTTGTATAATTTTTTGTATAATTGTATTTTTTTTAGACATGTATCTCGTGCGCACGAGAAACTTTTTATAAAGTTATAAAAAAAAATTTAAAATGTGTATAATTTTTTGTATAATTGTTTTTTTTAGACATGTATCTCGTGCGCACGAGAAACTTTTTATAAAGTTATAAAAAAAAAAAAAATTTGTATAATTTTTTGTATAATTGTATTTTTTTTAGACATGTATCTCGTGCGCACGAGAAACTTTTTATAAAGTTATAAAAAAATTTAAAAAATGTGTATAATTTTTTGTATAATTGTTTTTTTTAGACATGTATCTCGTGCGCACGAGAAACTTTTTATAAAGTTATAAAAAAAAAAAATGTGTATAAATTTTTGTATAATTTTATTTTTTTTAGACATGTATCTCGTGCGCACGAGAAACTTTTTATAAAGTTATAAAAAAAAATAAAAACAATGTGTATAATTTTTTGTATAATTTACTTTTTTTTAGACATGTATCTCGTGCGCACGAGAAACTTTTTATAAAGTTATAAAAAAATTAAAAAAATGTGTATAATTTTTTGTATAATTTTATTTTTTTTAGACATGTATCTCGTGCGCACGAGATACATGTCTAAAAAAAATAAAATAATTTTTTTTTTTATAAAAAAAAAAAGTATATATATCTTTTTTAATAACTTTATAAAAAGTTTCTCGTGCGCACGAGATACATGTCTAAAAAAAAAAATTAATTTTTTTTATAAAAAAAATATATATATATATTTTTTTAATAACTTTATAAAAAGTTTCTCGTGCGCACGAGAAACTTTTTATAAAGTTATAAAAAAAATAAAAAAAATGTGTATAATTTTTTGTATAATTTACTTTTTTTTAGACATGTATCTCGTGCGCACGAGAAACTTTTTATAAAGTTATAAAAAAAAAAAAAAATGTGTATAATTTTTTGTATAATTGTATTTTTTTTAGACATGTATCTCGTGCGCACGAGAAACTTTTTATAAAGTTATAAAAAAAAAAAAAAAAAATGTGTATAATTTTTTGTATAATTTACTTTTTTTTAGACATGTATCTCGTGCGCACGAGAAACTTTTTATAAAGTTATAAAAAAAAAAAAAAATGTGTATAATTTTTTGTATAATTTTATTTTTTTTAGACATGTATCTCGTGCGCACGAGATACATGTCTAAAAAAAATAAAATCTTTTTTTTTTTTTATAAAAAAAAAAATGTATATATATTTTTTTTTTAATAACTTTATAAAAAGATTCTCGTGCGCACGAGATACATGTCTAAAAAAAATAAAAAAAAATTTTTTTTATAAAAAAAAAAAAAAAAATATTTTTTTAATAACTTTATAAAAAGTTTCTCGTGCGCACGAGAAACTTTTTATAAAGTTATAAAAAAAAAAAAAAAAAATGTGTATAATTTTTTGTATAATTTACTTTTTTTTAGACATGTATCTCGTGCGCACGAGATACATGTCTAAAAAAAATAAAATAATTTTTTTTTTTTATAAAAAAAAAAATGTATATATATATTTTTTAATAACTTTATAAAAAGTTTCTCGTGCGCACGAGATACATGTCTAAAAAAAATAAAATTAATTTTTTTTTATAAAAAAAAATATATATATATTTTTTTAATAACTTTATAAAAAGTTTCTCGTGCGCACGAGAAACTTTTTATAAAGTTATAAAAAAAATAAAAAAAATGTGTATAATTTTTTGTATAATTTACTTTTTTTTAGACATGTATCTCGTGCGCACGAGAAACTTTTTATAAAGTTATAAAAAAAAAAAAAAATGTGTATAATTTTTTGTATAATTGTATTTTTTTTAGACATGTATCTCGTGCGCACGAGAAACTTTTTATAAAGTTATAAAAAAAATTAAAAAAAATGTGTATAATTTTTTGTATAATTTACTTTTTTTTAGACATGTATCTCGTGCGCACGAGAAACTTTTTATAAAGTTATAAAAAAAAAAAAAAATGTGTATAATTTTTTGTATAATTTTATTTTTTTTAGACATGTATCTCGTGCGCACGAGATACATGTCTAAAAAAAATAAAATCATTTTTTTTTTTTATAAAAAAAAAAATGTATATATATATTTTTTTTAATAACTTTATAAAAAGTTTCTCGTGCGCACGAGATACATGTCTAAAAAAAATAAAATTATTTTTTTTTTATAAAAAAAAAAAATATAAATATTTTTTTAATAACTTTATAAAAAGTTTCTCGTGCGCACGAGATACATGTCTAAAAAAAATAAAATTATTTTTTTTTTATAAAAAAAAAAAATATAAATATTTTTTTAATAACTTTATAAAAAGTTTCTCGTGCGCACGAGAAACTTTTTATATAGTTATATAAAAAAAAAAAAATGTGTATAATTTTTTGTATAATTTACTTTTTTTTAGACATGTATCTCGTGCGCACGAGATACATGTCTAAAAAAAATAAAATAATTTTTTTTTTTTATAAAAAAAAAAAAATGTATATATATATTTTTTAATAACTTTATAAAAAGTTTCTCGTGCGCACGAGATACATGTCTAAAAAAAATAAAATTATTTTTTTTTTTATAAAAAAAAAAAAATATATATTTTTTTAATAACTTTATAAAAAGTTTCTCGTGCGCACGAGAAACTTTTTATAAAGTTATAAAAAAAATAAAAAAAATGTGTATAATTTTTTGTATAATTTACTTTTTTTTAGACATGTATCTCGTGCGCACGAGAAACTTTTTATAAAGTTATAAAAAAAAAAAAAAATGTGTATAATTTTTTGTATAATTGTATTTTTTTTTAGACATGTATCTCGTGCGCACGAGAAACTTTTTATAAAGTTATAAAAAAAAAAAAAAAAAATGTGTATAATTTTTTGTATAATTTACTTTTTTTTAGACATGTATCTCGTGCGCACGAGAAACTTTTTATAAAGTTATAAAAAAATAAAAAAATGTGTATAATTTTTTGTATAATTTTATTTTTTTTAGACATGTATCTCGTGCGCACGAGAAACTTTTTATAAAGTTATAAAAAAAAAAAAAAAAAATGTGTATAATTTTTTGTATAATTTACTTTTTTTTAGACATGTATCTCGTGCGCACGAGAAACTTTTTATAAAGTTATAAAAAATAAAAAAAATGTGTATAATTTTTTGTATAATTTTATTTTTTTTAGACATGTATCTCGTGCGCACGAGATACATGTCTAAAAAAAATAAAATCATTTTTTTTTTTTATAAAAAAAAAAATGTATATATATTTTTTTTTTAATAACTTTATAAAAAGTTTCTCGTGCGCACGAGATACATGTCTAAAAAAAATAAAATTATTTTTTTTTTATAAAAAAAAAAAATATAAATATTTTTTTAATAACTTTATAAAAAGTTTCTCGTGCGCACGAGAAACTTTTTATAAAGTTATAAAAAAAAAAAAAAAAAATGTGTATAATTTTTTGTATAATTTACTTTTTTTTAGACATGTATCTCGTGCGCACGAGATACATGTCTAAAAAAAATAATTTTTTTTTTTTTTTTATAAAAAAAAAAATGTATATATATATTTTTTAATAACTTTATAAAAAGTTTCTCGTGCGCACGAGATACATGTCTAAAAAAAATAAAATTAATTTTTTTTTTATAAAAAAAAATATATATATATTTTTTTAATAACTTTATAAAAAGTTTCTCGTGCGCACGAGAAACTTTTTATAAAGTTATAAAAAAAATAAAAAAAATGTGTATAATTTTTTGTATAATTTACTTTTTTTTAGACATGTATCTCGTGCGCACGAGAAACTTTTTATAAAGTTATAAAAAAAAAAAAAATGTGTATAATTTTTTGTATAATTGTATTTTTTTTAGACATGTATCTCGTGCGCACGAGAAACTTTTTATAAAGTTATAAAAAAAAAAAAAAAAAATGTGTATAATTTTTTGTATAATTTACTTTTTTTTAGACATGTATCTCGTGCGCACGAGAAACTTTTTATAAAGTTATAAAAAAATAAAAAAATGTGTATAATTTTTTGTATAATTTTATTTTTTTTAGACATGTATCTCGTGCGCACGAGATACATGTCTAAAAAAAATAAAATCTTTTTTTTTTTTTATAAAAAAAAAATGTATATATATATTTTTTTTAATAACTTTATAAAAAGTTTCTCGTGCGCACGAGATACATGTCTAAAAAAAATAAAATTATTTTTTTTTTATAAAAAAAAAAATATATATATATTTTTTTAATAACTTTATAAAAAGTTTCTCGTGCGCACGAGAAACTTTTTATAAAGTTATAAAAAAAATTAAAAAAAATGTGTATAATTTTTTGTATAATTTACTTTTTTTTAGACATGTATCTCGTGCGCACGAGATACATGTCTAAAAAAAATAAAATAATTTTTTTTTTTTATAAAAAAAAAAATGTATATATATATTTTTTAATAACTTTATAAAAAGTTTCTCGTGCGCACGAGATACATGTCTAAAAAAAATAAAATTAATTTTTTTTTTATAAAAAAAAAAAAATATATATTTTTTTAATAACTTTATAAAAAGTTTCTCGTGCGCACGAGAAACTTTTTATAAAGTTATAAAAAAAATAAAAAAAATGTGTATAATTTTTTGTATAATTTACTTTTTTTTAGACATGTATCTCGTGCGCACGAGAAACTTTTTATAAAGTTATAAAAAAAAAAAAAAATGTGTATAATTTTTTGTATAATTGTATTTTTTTTAGACATGTATCTCGTGTGCACGAGAAACTTTTTATAAAGTTATAAAAAAAAAAAAAAAATGTGCATAATTTTTTGTATAATTTACTTTTTTTTAGACATGTATCTCGTGCGCACGAGAAACTTTTTATAAAGTTATAAAAAAATAAAAAAATGTGTATAATTTTTTGTATAATTTTATTTTTTTTAGACATGTATCTCGTGCGCACGAGATACATGTCTAAAAAAAATAAAATCATTTTTTTTTTTTATAAAAAATTTTTTTTATATATATATTTTTTAATAACTTTATAAAAAGTTTCTCGTGCACACGAGATACATGTCTAAAAAAAAAAATTAATTTTTTTTATAAAAAAAAAATATATATATATTTTTTTAATAACTTTATAAAAAGTTTCTCGTGCGCACGAGAAACTTTTTATAAAGTTATAAAAAAAAAAAAAAAATGTGTATAATTTTTTGTATAATTTACTTTTTTTTAGACATGTATCTCGTGCGCACGAGAAACTTTTTATAAAGTTATAAAAATTTTTTTAAAAAAGTGTATAATTTTTTGTATAATTTACTTTTTTTTAGACATGTATCTCGTGTGCACGAGAAACTTTTTATAAAGTTATAAAAAAAATAAAAAAAATGTGTATAATTTTTTATATAATTGTATTTTTTTTAGACATGTATCTCGTGCGCACGAGAAACTTTTTATAAAGTTATAAAAAAAAAAAAAAATGTGTATAATTTTTTGTATAATTGTATTTTTTTTAGACATGTATCTCGTGTGCACGAGAAACTTTTTATAAAGTTATAAAAAAAAAAAAAAAATGTGCATAATTTTTTGTATAATTTACTTTTTTTTAGACATGTATCTCGTGCGCACGAGAAACTTTTTATAAAGTTATAAAAAAATAAAAAAATGTGTATAATTTTTTGTATAATTTTATTTTTTTTAGACATGTATCTCGTGCGCACGAGATACATGTCTAAAAAAAATAAAATCATTTTTTTTTTTTATAAAAAAAAATTTTTATATATATATTTTTTAATAACTTTATAAAAAGTTTCTCGTGCACACGAGATACATGTCTAAAAAAAAAAATTAATTTTTTTTTATAAAAAAAAAATATATATATATTTTTTTAATAACTTTATAAAAAGTTTCTCGTGCGCACGAGAAACTTTTTATAAAGTTATAAAAAAAAAAAAAAAATGTGTATAATTTTTTGTATAATTTACTTTTTTTTAGACATGTATCTCGTGCGCACGAGAAACTTTTTATAAAGTTATAAAAAATTTTTTAAAAAAGTGTATAATTTTTTGTATAATTTACTTTTTTTTAGACATGTATCTCGTGTGCACGAGAAACTTTTTATAAAGTTATAAAAAAAATAAAAAAAATGTGTATAATTTTTTATATAATTGTATTTTTTTTAGACATGTATCTCGTGCGCACGAGAAACTTTTTATAAAGTTATAAAAAAAAAAAATGTGTATACATTTTTGTATAATTTTATTTTTTTTAGACATGTATCTCGTGCGCACGAGATACATGTCTAAAAAAAAAAAAATACTTTTTTTTTTTAATAAAAAAAATAAATATATATATATATATTTTTTAATAACTTTATAAAAAGTTTCTCGTGCACACGAGATACATGTCTAAAAAAAATAAAATACATTTTTTTTTTATAAAAAAAAAAAAAAAAAAAATTTTTTTTTAAATAACTTTATAAAAAGTTTCTCGTGCGCACGAGATACATGTCTAAAAAATAAAAATATTTTAATTTTTTTATAAAAAATGTTTTTTTCCCCATGTCTCTTTAGGGACTCCGTAGTTTTAACATAAAGTTCTAATTCTATTTTAAAGGCACACAAACAGGTCGGGTATTGAGAAACTTACATTTATGAATATAAAACTTAGCCAATAGTACAACAAGGTTGCAAAGGTAAAATTCCTTTTCAATTTTTCTTTCATACAGTGTAAATCCAAATAGCACATCTTTAAATTAGTGTTTCCCACCACGTTTGCCGTCAAGCGTCACTTATTGAAGCCGGACAGAATTTTATTTTGAAAAGCGGAAGCAGTTGGGTAATTGCCGCTGAGCAGCCAGTCTGTTTCCTGCCTGTCAACAACACTGCAAGCTGAGACAGGAGAGCAGCCTGTTGGCGAGCTAAGCTCAAATAAACACAGACTTTTACTACACAGTCTGCTTATTTCCTCCGTCATGTAACGACCGAGGAAACTTACCTGGACCGGGCGGGAGGTCGGACGGACTTTGTAGTTGGGTAAGTTGACGACATCCAGCAGAGAAAGAGACAGCTTGACTTGTCTTCAATTGTTAGCTCCTGGTTGCTAACGAGGGACTTTAAAGATGTTTACATGTTCGCATAATCTCACTACAATCTTTACCCTTTTTACTCTTATTCTTCTTTAAAGTGCTCGCACATTTCTTACTTTCAACGGACTCCACTTTCAAAACAGGCCGACGGACTTTTGCTAATCCCCAGCAGGTTGTGCTCCACCATTAGTGCTTAAATTAAGTTAAGTTAAGTTGTGCTCCACCATTAGTGCTTAAGTTAAGTTAAGTTAAGTTGTGGTCCACCATTAGTGCTTAAGTTAAGTTAAGTTGTGGTCTACCATTAGTGGTTAAGTTAAGTTAAGTTGTGGTCCACCATTAGTGGTTAAGTTAAGTTGTGGTCCACCATTAGTGGTTAAGTTAAGTTGTGCTCCACCATTAGTGCTTAAGTTAAGTTAAGTTAAGTTGTGGTCCACCATTAGTGGTTAAGTTAAGTTAAGTTGTGGTCCACCATTAGTGTTTAAGTTAAGTTGTGGTCCACCATTAGTGGTTAAGTTAAGTTAAGTTGTGGTCCACCATTAGTGGTTAAGTTAAGTTAAGGTCCACCATTAGTGGTTAAGTTAAGTTAAGTTGTGGTCCAACATAAGTGGTTAAGTTAAGTTGTGGTCCACCATTAGCGGTTAAGTTAAGTTAAGTTGTGGTCCATCATTAGTGGTTAAGTAAAGTTGTGGTCCAGCATTAGTGGTTAAGTTAAGTTGTGGTCTACCATTAGTGGTTAAGTTAAGTTAAGTTGTGGTCTACCATTAGTGGTTAAGTTAAGTTGTGGTCTACCATTAGTGGTTTAGTTAAGTGGTGATCCACCATTAGTGGTTAAGTAAAGTTAAGTTGTGGTCTACCATTAGGGGTTAAGATAAGTTAAGTTGTGGTCCACCATTAGTGGTTAAGTTAAGTTGTGGTCCACCATTAGTGGATAAGTTTAGTTGTGGTCCAACATTAGTGGTTAAGTTAAGTTGTGGTCCACCATTAGTGGTTAAGTTAAGTTAAGTTGTGGTCCATCATTAGTGGTTAAGTTAAGCTAAGTTGTGGTCCACCATTAGTGGTTAGGTTAAGTTAAGTTAAGTTGTGGTCTACCATTAGTGGTTAAGTTAAGTTGTGGTCCAACATTAGTGGATAAGTTAAGTTGTGGTGCACCATTAGTGGTTAAGTTAAGTTAAGTTGTGGTCCATCATTAGTGGTTAAGTTAAGCTAAGTTGTGGTCCACCATTAGTGGTTAGGTTAAGTTAAGTTAAGTTGTGGTCTACCATTAGTGGTTAAGTTAAGTTGTGGTCCAACATTAGTGGATAAGTTAAGTTGTGGTCCAACATTAGTGGTTAAGTTAAGTTGTGGTCCACCATTAGTGGTTAAGTTAAGTTAAGTTGTGGTCCATCATTAGTGGTTAAGTTAAGCTAAGTTGTGGCCCACCATTAGTGGTTAGGTTAAGTTAAGTTAAGTTGTGGTCTACCATTAGTGGTTAAGTTAAGTTGTGGTCCAACATTAGTGGTTAAGTTAAGTTGTGGTCTACCATTAGTGGTTAAGTTAAGTTAAGTTGTGGTCTACCATTAGTGGTTAAGTTAAGTTGTGGTCCACCATTAGTGGTTAAGTTAAGTTAAGTTGTTGTCCATCATTAGTGGTTAAGTTAAGCTAAGTTGTGGTCCACCATTAGTGGTTAAGTTAAGTTGTGGTCTACCATTAGTGGTTAAGTTAAGTTGTGGTCCAACATTAGTGGTTAAGTTAAGTTGTGGTCCACCATTAGTGGTTAAGTTAAGTTAAGTTGTGGTCTACCATTAGTGGATAAGTTAAGTTGTGGTCCAACATTAGTGGTTAAGTTAAGTTGTGGTCCACCATTAGTGGTTAAGTTAAGTTAAGTTGTGGTCTACCATTAATGGTTAAGTTAAGTTGTGGTCCACCATTAGTGGTTAAGTTAAGTTAAGTTGTGGTCTACCATTAGTGGTTAAGTTAAGTTGTGGTCCACCATTAGTGGTTAAGTTGTGGTCCATCATTAGTGGTTAAGTTAAGTTGTGGTCCACCATTAGTGGTTAAGTTAAGTTAAGTTGTGGTCTACCATTAGTGGTTAAGTTAAGTTAAGTTGTGGTCTACCATTAGTGGTTAAGTTAAGTGGTGATCCACCATTAGTGGTTAAGTTAAGTTAAGTTGTGGTCCACCATTAGTGGTTAAGTTAAGTTGTGGTCTACCATTAGTGGTTAAGTTAAGTTAAGTTGTGGTCTACATTAGTGGTTAAGTTAAGTTGTGGTCTACCATTAGTGGTTAAGTTAAGTTGTGGTCCACCATTAGTGGTTAAGTTAAGTTGTGGTCTACCATTAGTGGTTAAGTTAAGTTAAGTTGTGGTCTACATTAGTGGTTAAGTTAAGTTAAGTTGTGGTCTACATTAGTGGTTAAGTTAAGTTAAGCGGCCACAGGAGGGACATTTAGTAGCACTTGTGGGGACAAGCGGTAGGAAATGGATGGATGGATGTTGACTTGCAACACGGAGATCAAGTCAATGCATCCACTAAAAATCAACGCAAGTTGCTAAAATAGGTGCAAACCTTCTTAAAGTCTAATTGACTCTCCATACAAAAGTGAAGTTGTCAGGTTGTGTAAATGGTAAATAAAAAGAGAATACAACAAATCCTTTTCAACTTATATTCAATTGAATAGACTGCAAAGACAAGATATTTCATGTTCACACTGAGAAACTACATTTTTTTTTGCAAATAATCATTAACTTAGAGTTTGAAAAAAATTTGCACAGGGGCATTTTTTACCAGTGTGTTACATGGCCTTTCCTTTTAACAACACTCAGTAAAGGTTTGGGAACTGAGGAGACACATTTTTGAAGTGGAATTCTTTCCCATTCTTGCTTGATGTACAGCTTAAGTTGTTCAACAGTCTCCCTTCTCATATTTTAGCCTTCGCACATTTTCAATGTCTGGACTACAGGCAGGCCAGTCTAGTACCTGCACTCTTTTACTATGAAGCCACGTTGATGGAACACGTGGCTTGGCATTGTCTTGCTGAAATAAGCAGGGGCGTCCGCGATAACGTTGCTGGGATGGCAACATATGTTGCTGTATGTACCTTTCAGCATTAATGGTGCCTTCACAGATGTGTAAGTTACCCATGTCTTGGCCACTAATACACCCCCATACCATCACACATGCTGCCTTTTACACTTTCACCCTAGAACAATCCGGATGGTTCTTTTCCTCTTTGTTCCGGAGGGCACGACGTCCACAGTTTCCAAAAACAATTTGAAATGTGGACTCGTCAGACCACAGAACGCTTTTTCCACTTTGCATCAGTCCATCTTAAATGAGCTCGGGACCATGTGTTGTTCTGGGTGTTGTTGATAAATGGCCTTCGTTTTGCATAGTAGAGTTTTAACTTGCACTTACAGATGTAGCAACGAATTGTAGTTACTGACAGTGGTTTTCTGAAGTTTTGCTGAGCCCATGTGGTGATATCCTTTACACACTGATGTCGCTTTTTGATGCAGCACCGCCTGAGGGATTGAATGTCCATAATTTAATGGCTTACGTGCAGTGATTTCTCCAGATTCTCTGAACCTTTTGATGATATTACGGAGCGTAGATGGTGAAATCCCTAAATTCCTTGTTGAGAAATGTTGTTCTTAAACAATTTGCTCAGGCGTTTGTTGACAAAGTGGTGACCCTCGCCCCCGTCCTTGTTTGTGAATGAGTGAACATTTCATGGAAGCTGCTTTTATACCCAATCATGGCACCCACCTGTTCCCAATTAGCCTGTTCACCTGTGGGACGTTCCAAATAAGTCTTTGATGAGCATTCCTCAACTTTCTCACTCTTTTTTGCCACTTGTGCCAGCTTTTTGTGAAACATGTTGCAGGCATCAAATTCCAAATGAGCTAATATTTGCAAAAAATAACAAAGTTTACCAGTTCGAACGTTAAGTATCTTGTCTTTGCAGTCTATTCAATTGAATATAAGGATAAGGATTTGTTGTATTCTCTTTTTATTTACCATTTACACAACCTGACAACTTCACTGCTTTTGTAGTTTGTATTTTAACTATGTGGCCTTTTTATTGATGCACTTTTTTATTGATTTGTGTGGTTTTTACTGCAGGACATCCTAAACATGATGAGTGTTATTTGGTGTTTTTTGTATTGTATTGATGGATTCTACATTGTTGTCAGATTGTGCAAAACACAAAGAAATGTGTGAATTGTAACAAAACAAACACTATTTTTAAATCTGCGTGCAACGAGCGTTTGCCAGAACTTGCTAAGAGTGTAATGATCTGAATGTTGCACAAATGATCCAGGACTTTTTTCTCAACCTGGGCAAAAGGGGGCTAAGACATACTTGCCAACCCTCCCGGATTTTCCGGGAGACTCCCGAAATTCAGCGCCTCTCCCGAAAACCTCCCGGGACACATTTTCTCCCGAAAATCTCCAGAAATTCAGGCGGACCTGGATGCCACGCCCCCTCCAGCTCCATGCGGACCCTCCAGGTCCGCATGGAGCAATGTTGTTGTAATATATTGAGTTGGAGGCAATAAACAGGGGAGGGGATGAAGTGCGTCTCTTTACTGTAGACTTCAGAACAGACTCACACACTTGACGTCAGGTGCGCAACACCACGTAAATCGTTGGCCAACCAAAAAGTAACCCCAGTACGCTATAGCCAACATTCACCAGGAGATGGCAACAGACAAACATAGATCACTCTATTACATTCCAGTCTCTCCATGTTTTCTCCATGGTAACATGTGATCCACATGCACTGTCTCTGTCCCTCTTGATTGATATATATATATATATATATATATATATATATATATATATATATATATATATATATATATATAAGAAAATACTTCACTTTCAGTGAATTCTAGCTATATATATATATATATATATATATATATATATATATACATATATATATATATATATATATATGAACTCGTTGGGAGTTTCCTCCTCTCCCAGCTCGCTAGCCTCAATCTGAACCTTGGTATTTACCGTGATGACGGACTGGCAGTGTGTCGCGCCTCGCCAAGGAGCAGCGAGAATACCAAGAAGCGCATATGCCAAATTTTCAAAGAGAACGGCCTACGGATCACGATTGAAGCCAACAAGCAAACCGTCAACTTCCTTGACGTCACTTTCAACCTGAGAAATAACAGCTACCAACCATTCACGAAACCCAACACAACACTCCAATACGTGCACCATGACAGCAACCACCCACCCACCACCACGAAAAGAATACCTACCGGAATTAATAAAAGGCTATCGATGCTGTCATCTAGCAAAGCTGAATTTGACCAAGCAACCCCCCCGTACCAAAAAGCCCTTGATGAAAGCGGATACAATTTCACCCTCACCTATGAACCCACGCCAGGAAACCAGCCAAAAAAGAACAGAAAACGAAACGACATCATCTGGTACAACCCCCCATACAGCAAAAACGTCTCAACTAACATTGGACACAAATTCCTCAATCTGATTGACAAACACTTTCCCAAAGACAACACCCTAAGAAAAGTATTCAACAAGAACAACATTAAATTGAGCTACAGCTGCATGAACAATATACGACAAATCATCTCAAACCACAACAAAACAATTGCAAATGAGCCGTCGGCCCCCGGACAGAGCGACTCCAAAACCAACAAAGGCTGTAACTGTCGAAAGAAACCTGATTGCCCTCTCAACGGGGGGTGCTTACAAACATCAGTTGTCTACCAATCTAAGGTAACACGCAAGGACATTAACACATCCGACACATATGTAGGATTAACCGAGGGAGAATTCAAAACCAGATGGAACAATCACAAGGCTTCTTTCAGGAACCAAAACCTGCGGAATACCACAGAACTCAGCAAACACATTTGGGACCTCAAAGACAATAATGTTGAATATTCAATAACATGGCAAATTCTTGCATCCAGCACACCTTACAATAGTGGTAATAAAAGATGCAACCTATGCTTGAAAGAGAAACTGTTTATTATTTACCGTCCAGACCTGTCATCCCTCAACAAGCGCAGCGAAATTGTAACAGCATGCCGCCACAGACGGAAACACCTCCTAGGTAACACATGAGCCAATCACCACGCCCCTACGCCAGCCTGTACCCACCCACTCTGTGCCCTATATAAACCATGGTATGTGAATGCTCCCATTAAAAACTCCTGATGATTGAGGGAACCCCCCCTCATGAAACAGGCCTGTAGAGATGAAATAGTCTTGTGATTTTTTTCCCCACACATACATATATATATATATATATATATATATATATATACATATATATATATATATATATATATATATATATATATTTATATGAAATACTTGACTTGGTGATTTCTAGCTGTAAATATACTCCTCCCCTCTTAGCCACGCCCCCGACCACGCCCCCCACCCCCACCCCCCGAAATCGGAGGTCTCAAGGTTGGCAGGTATGGGCTAAGAAAATAATAGATTTTCATGACTTAAGTTTTGTTTTCCTTCAATAAAATCAGTTATGACACTCATCACAAGCACGTTCCATTAAAAATGTGTTTTCACTGAATTTGACCGAAAAATATTCAACAAAATAGTTAAGCTAAGCAACAATGACAAATGTATGAGTATGTATGAGTTCTATATTGTTGATATTTCTGATAACATGTCTTAGGCTGTTGATATATGTTGTTCGTTGTCAACTTGGAGCTTTCTTCCTGTTTACATCAGTTTTTCTAAGCTGTCTTTTCTAATGATATGTCCGAGGAATGTCAGCTGTCTATTTTGAATCGTTGCAATTAGAGATCTTCTTGTTTTTGCCCTTGTCAATCAATACCTCTTCGTGACTTTCCTTTTCAGTCCATAATATTTCTGAAGAACCACATTTCAGTTGCCTCTAATTTTCTCAGTTGTTGATTGTTTAAAGTCCAGCATTCACAGCCGTAAAGTAGGACAGACCATACGCATACCTGCCAACTACTCCGGTTTTCCCGTAATTAGTACGGTTTTCATCAACCTATTCCGGGTTACGGTTGCAGTGATAAAAAATAAGTTTTTTCATTAATTAATTTTTTTTTTTTTTTTTAAAGTTTTATTCACGAAATCGCGTAACAACAATGACAATCGACACTGCTTCCCGTAACTTCCTATCGAGCCATTCCGAATGCCATGCGCGAGGCTATTTATAGCACCGCTGCCAAGCACGAGGCACCAGTTGCCATTGTTTCCAAACGAGCGAACGATCATGGAATCAGCCGGAGAAAAATGGCAAACGAGTCTTAAACCGAAAAGAAAACTGCAGTCATTCCGTGAAGAATATTCAAAAGCCTATCCGGGAATAATTATCCGTTCCAAAAAGGGTGAAAACTACGCGAATTGCACCTTGTGCAGACAAGATTTTTCGATCGGACACGGAGGAATTAGCGATGTAAAAGACCACGTTGGGACAAAAAAACACAAGTCTAATGCCGTTGCTAGCGATAGAAGTGGAAAACTTTCAACGTTTTTCGTCGCCCAAACAGATTCTTTGGATGTGATAAATGCCGAAGTTTTATTTATGATGCTATTGAATTACATTTTAATGAAGTAAACTTATCATAAAGTTACCATATCATTTTTGCAGTATGATCAATCTGATAGAATAAATTTGGATTTTAGCCACAAAAAGGTAATGACACCAATGTTATCTATTGGAATTGTTTAGTACTGTTATACTGTTAAAAGTGTTTATACTATTTATGCTTTCAAGTCCAAGTTGAAGAAATCTTGTTAAATGTTGACAGCATAACTACCAAAATACAGAAGTATGTCCTTAATATTTTTGCAGTGCTATTTCTGTTGAAAAGTTCAAATGATTACATTAGAGATGTGATGTGCCACTTTTCAAGTGTCTGATGGCTTAAATTAATTTTCATTCATTTTTCATATTTTGAATTCTTTTGAAAGGCTTACAAAAAAACTACATTTGAATTGTAATTCCATGCTATTGACAGGACTATTAATTTTAATGAAGTTAGCTTACCATGTTTACAGTATGATAATTGTGATAGAAATGTGAATTTTAGGCACAGAATATTTTTTACAATTGAACAAGGCAGTAGATTATACAAGCTTGGACAGAAAGTTAATAATGACACCAATTTTTTTTTTTAATGGAATTGTTTAGTACTGTTTTACCATTTGTTTACTGTAAAAAGTGTTTATACTTTCAATTAACAAATTGAAGTATTGTGAAAGGTTGACAGGATAACTGGCATTAACTGTCAAAATAATTTCAAACTATTGAAGTTAGCTTACAGAATAAACATGTCAATCAACCCATATGATTTTTGCTGTAATATTTTTGTTTTGAAAAGTCACTGTGACTGATAGAAAAGTGATGGTTTTAGCAACATTTTAACCTGTCTGAATGCAATCAATCATTTTGCGTCGGGGGGCGAAGCCTGAACCCCCCACCAGGACTTTGTCCTGGACCTACCGGGGCCTGCGGCCCCTGGACCCTGGCTACTAGGTTTTACTGATTTCAAAAGTTGGCAGGTATGCATACGTACGTTTTGAGGACTCTGAGCTTGGTGTCAATTGAGATGTTTCTATTTTTAAATATAAGACTCATTTTGTTGAAGCTGTCTTTTGACATGGCAATCCGTTTGTTGATCTCTTTTTCACACCTACCATCAGATGTTACTGTGACACCCAGGTATTTGAATTGTTTTATTTTCTTGTTGTTGCATGTGAGGTTACATGCAGGTGGAGGTGGTTTCTTGGAAACTGTCAGGCTTTCGGTTTTGTTGATGTTTTAAGTCTGTTTGCTTCACTGTGGGCTACTACTGTGTTCAGGATGTTCTGTAGTTTTTCTTCAGAGGCTGCCACAAGCAGAATGCGGTATAGGTTCAGGAAAGATGGACTGGCGGAGATGATTGGCTTTAGTTTATTATCTATTTCTACCATACATCGATAATCCGCCGGCGTCAAAAATGGGGCGAATTCCAAACCGCTCCTTTGGAAGAAGTAGGAAGGAAGGCAAGATAAATAGCTCTGCAATGCCTCCATGCTTTGATTTTACATTTCTGGGATTTATGCAGATCGTAAATACACAACAGCAGGTACCAATTGGTAAAAAAAGTTGATTTTTCAAAATAAGGCCCTAAAATGCTGGGGGGCTCAACTCGGGCTAAACAGACTTCTGACAGGGCTGTAGTCCCCCTCTAGTCCCCCTCTAGTCCCTGCCCATGTCACTAGTAGACCCGTACAAGCAGACGTTTGCATTCCATTAACAAGCGGTATAAAATGGATGATATGTAGCTAAAATGTTTCCTCCACGATTTATATTTAAGACGGAAAGAGAAATAAATGACCGAGTGATTTGAACATCCAGTGACAGTTGAGCGTTGCATGTCTGTATTCATGTATTTTCATGTCTGGTTGTGTGTCATCGTAGCTGATTGCTTAACTGATTGCTGAAGTCTGTGCCAGTATCAACACAATATGAATGTCCTAAGATAATAACAAGTGTGCTGTTCTTCTCAGTTTTAAATAGTTGAGTGGCTCTGTTGGGCTTTATCTACAACAGTCTACTCAGATAAAAGCCTTGTGCTTGCTCCTTTTTGACCTAAGTGTGTTCCTCTTAGGCTGCTTCAACACACTCTTCCTCTGTGACATGACATCGCTGCTTGCTACTAACTACAACACCCAGAGTTCTACAGCAACCGGTTGACATTTGCTCAGGTAAAGTCTTGTTTTTGTATCATTTTTTTTGCTGCTCTTTTTCCAAAATCCACATTTGTAGGGCGATGTTTATGCACAGAAACATGTGGAATATGTTATCCAACACTTCTAAAGGTCAAACAGGGAAGGGCGTGACTTGTCCTCAGTC
>NC_084559.2:9198145-9228145 GCF_033978685.3 Nerophis lumbriciformis
CCAAATCCAACGTTAAAGAAAGCCCTTCGAAAGAGGAAGTACTTCCACCAAAGTCACAGCAGCAGACAAATAGTACTGTGTCCCTAAATACTGATGTTAAAGTGAAGCCATTGGTCCCAAATGAGCAGACCAAAATATGCATAAAAGAGACTGAAGACAACCAGCAAGGAGCTAGCGTCAAGTCACGAATTAATCTCCTTCTTGATTCTTCCTCCGCTACTGAGACAGTCTCTGCTGGACAAACATCAGACATTCCTGCTCAAGTGCAGAACGTCCCTGAAACTCAACCACAAGTAGGTGTTAAACAGCTCATCAAGCAGCTAACCGATGATACAACACCAACTCAAAGTCCTGTCTTGAAACCAGCAGTGAAGCCCCGCTCCCTGCCTTCTGATCTCACTAAAAAGTAAGAGCTGCTCCTAACGCCTTGGCTTTGCACGTCTTTGTCCATGAGTTCCATTGTCATGCTTGGCTTTTGTTCTTTAATGTGTGTTCATCAGGTTTTCATCCGAGAAGTTATCTGACCTTGGCGGTGTTTCTCTCAGTGAGGAAACAGAATATCATGACATCAACAAAGATACTCAAAGGAGGGTAAGAGAGGTACCTATCTCTTCTAAAATGTGTTTCTGTTGGTATTTGTCAATAGATGGCATATGAGAGTAGCCTTGATAGTTGACAGATAAATACAGAAGAAAACATGATCTGGACATTTACATTTTGCAATAATAAATTATGATGCTTGCATACACTTTGCAAGTCTGTATTCCTTGTTAGTATACTCAGAGTTGAATGTAACAGGGACTTAAGATCAGATTTAGGGCTGGGACTCTCAATATGATATTCAATATATGGGTCACAATTAGCGATGTAACGGTAAACGGTATGATGATAAACCGCGGTAAAATTCCCGACGGTTAGTAATACAGTCTAAATTTTTAATTACCGAAAAACTGTTGCATTTTAGGCAACACTGCTTACTTCCTGAAAACGAAGTCACAGCAGCGTTGGCGCATGAGCATTAGCGTTGTTTGGTTTGAAAATCAGGACTGACAAACTACACATGCTTTGGTCCGAACATTTCCCCTCAGAGTAAACAGAGCCGAGCGCTTGGTTTAACTTAATTTTCCCTCGCTTCTCGGCGTGCGTTCAAGAGCGCAATGCTGTTTTTAGATGGAGACTGGTGTTGACAATATTGGAGACAGACGCACTTGTCCCACACTAAAAGTATACAGTGTAGGATACAACTATTTGATGTTGCTTTTATTTTCTCAATACAGCGTCCGTCAGCTGCTGTGACAGACAGTTAATGACATGAGAAAATGTCGTGTCAGGAACGTTGCCCCAATTTGTATATAAAGTGTTTAGTTTGTTTACTGGGATGCTCACTCGTCCTTTATTTAACTGCAAACTGTATCGGTGTTCAAATAACATAAATACTAGCTATAATGTTTTGTCATCTCATCGAACTGAACGCAGGTTGTGAAGATTGTGTATTCGATGTGAGAGGTATCACTCCTGTTTATTTTTGTTGGCCAAACTGTGGTACTGAACCACTAGGAGGCGTTGGAGAAGAACAAAGCTTGTTTATTTGACTTTATCTTCATTAGCCAAACTGCTTTGAGTTTTATATTGATATCAAAGAGTAAACGCCATGTTTTTTTTTTACATTACTTGTGTTTTTTTCATGTCACAAAGGTATTACTTTAAAAAACATTTGTGTGACACATTATTTTGTTAATGTGTTATTGTGTATAGTTAATTCTTATAAGACATATTTCCGCTCAAACTCTTACTGGATCTGTCCCGATACAGCATCTACATGTAGATATAAATGTGCATAACTTAAAAAAATAAATAAAATCAGATTTTTGAGCGCTGTGGACCACATAAAATCAATTTGAGGTCAGCAAGCACAACCAGAAATGATATAATACTCAGCTTTGTCCCATCCACTCTATAAAAGCCAAAGTAAGTCGAGACTTGTGTGCTTCTTTCAATTTACTTCACCGCTTAAGTCCGCCATTCTAATGCCGTTGTTTGCTTTTTTAGCTCTGTTAGCTTAGGGTTGGAATCTGCGCGTGAAGTGACTGACTGGCAGTCTAGGTTTGAGTTGTGGCCAACAGCAGCTCTTGGGTGAATTTTCCCTGCGTGTCAAAAAAGCAATTGACTACAAGCGGGGGCATTACAATGTAAAACTCTGACTTGACTCCGTTAGAAGGACTTATGCGAGCAGTGAGAGCGTACCACTAATTGGATCGTAAGGTTCCATCCATCCATCTTCTTCCGCTTATCCGAGGTCAGGTCGCGGGGGCAGCAGCCTAAGCAGGGAAGCCCAGACTTCCCTCTCCCCAGCCACTTGGTCCAGCTCCTCCCGGGGGATCCCGAGGCGTTCCCAGGTCAGCCGGGAGACATAGTCTTCCCAACGTGTCCTGGGTCTTCCTCGCGGCCTCCTACCGGTCGGACGTGCCCTAAACACCTCCCTAGGGAGGCGTTCGGGTGGCATCCTGACCAGATGCCCGAACCACCTCATCTGGCTCCTCTCCATGTGGAGGAGCAGCGGCTTTACTTTGAGCTCCCCCCGGATGACAGAGCTTCTCACCCTATCTCTAAGGGAGAGCCCCGCCACCCGGCGGAGGAAACTCATTTCGGCCGCTTGTACCCGTGATCTTGTCCTTTCGGTCATAACCCAAAGCTCATGACCATAGGTGAGGATGGGAACGTAGATCGACCGGTAAATTGAGAGCTTTGCCTTCCGGCTCAGCTCCTTCTTCACCACAACGGACCGATACAGCGTCCGCATTACTGAAGACGCCGCACCGATCCGCCTGTCGATCTCACGATCCACTCTTCCCTCACTCGTGAACAAGACTCCGAGGTACTTGAACTCCTCCACTTGGGGCAAGATCTCCTCCCCAACCCGGAGATGGCACTCCACCCTTTTCCGGGCGAGAACCATGGACTCGGACTTGGAGGTGCTGATTCTCATCTCAGTCGCTTCACACTCAGCTGCGAACCGATCCGGTGAGAGCTGAAGATCCTGGCCAGATGAAGCCATCAGGACCACATCATCTGCAAAAAGCAGAGACCTAATCCTGCAGCCACCAAACCAGATCCCCTCAACGCCTTGACTGCACCTAGAAATTCTGTCCATAAAGGTTATGAACAGAATCGGTGACAAAGGGCAGCCTTGGCGGAGTCCAACCCTCACTGGATCGTAAGGTTGAATATCATAATAATTCGCCATATTGATATATCGTCACAATCATACTATGAACCCTGGCTTTGTTGTTGTTTTATGGTGGATGTTATTTGAAATGCTCTTTTCGCACTTATATGAAAAACATATCAACATAGAGGTTTTGGGCACCACACCCACTGTTATGTGGTTACAGTTGCCCTTGAAATATTAGACAGCATTTGTAAAAAAAAAAAAAGGAAAACTTTAATGGGAGTGGCTCACGGCTCATCCACGGGGAATGGTTAGCTCTGAAAGGGATGGCCGTGTCCTTTAAAATCTTGTGTCATAGGAACATAATTTTGAAATATTCACGAAATTGGCCCTAGTGTTTAAATGTGAGTGTGAATGTTGTCTGTCTCTGTGTTGGCAAGCGTTAGAAAATGGTTGGATGGATGTATGACTCACCCTTACTGTCACTATCATCAAGGCAAACTTAAGTTTTTTCAGGGGCGGCAGAATGGTGCTCTAATCCCTCCAGACTTCCATAGTCAGATATGTATGTCAAAGCACAAAGAACAACACAGCATGTGAAGCTATAGGTTGGCACAATCAATTCTGTTATTGTCTTGTATTTAATATATAAATATACAATTAGTTGCACGCTTCCCTTATAATGTGATTCCGTTTTCATTTAGGTTGAAGCTGCAGCAGTCAACCCAACTTACAAAAAGGATTTGGTGGATTTCCAAGGTCAGCTCAAAAGGATCAGCTCAATGACGGAAAGTCCAGAGGCAGGGAAGACATTTAGTGCTACCATCAAACAAAGCACTCCCAGTGTTGAGGTGCAGACAGTGCGAGCATCATTATTTGATAATATTGTTGAAAAATCCTCTGTGCTGATGGTGGATAAAGATAAAGGATGGACCAAGGCCACTGACTCACTTAGTAACCCATCCTTGAGGAGAGTAAGCAGTGAAGATGAAGGTACTCTGGTGACTGCCACCTATAAAGATTCTGTATCACCAAGTCCCTTACGAGTGAACCATGCTATGGACACTGTGCAAGCGGTGGAAGAAAGCAGAGCAGTCAGTGAACGGATCCTTCCTGCTCAGCGTGAGGACAAGGCCATGACTTTACGCTCCAGACGATCAGAAGGGAACAAGCCAATGATGGAAAAAAATGGTTTAATCAAAGATGAACCGGCTTCGCCAATGGCAACAGAGCAGCAGCCTCGATACTTGCGAATAGGAGCATTCCAGAAATGGGCTACTAGTAGCCCAGACTCAGGTGTGGCAAATGAGAAACTAAAGGAATCACTTAGGGGGAAAGAAACTGATTTGAACAAAGACCGACAAAGAGAAGCTGAGCAAGAAGAAGCAGCTGCAGCTCCGAAACGCTTGAAAACACTGCAGGTAGATGAACAGCCAAAACCCAAGGCGACCTATTTTGCTTTGACGGGACAAATACAGGAGTCTATGTCTCTTTCAGAGGTAGGCGCTAACATAAGTTCAACAGTACCGTATGATGATTTTGCAATAGGTTCTGGACAAACAACCTCTCAAGGTAAGGTTTCTGCCATTAAGAGGAATCTGTCATTAAATGACACTCTTCGAAATAAGCATCGAGACAAAAATAAGGACATAGGGATGATCAGCCATATGTCACCAAGGCAGATGGCAGCCTCAAATTATGTGCACACAGCTGAGAAAATGACAATAAAAACAGAGCAAACAAAGGAAGATGATGGCAAAATAAAAGCGTTTGAGAGGGAAAAACAGCGACAAGTAGATATTGAGAAACAAGCCATTATACAATTTTCACAGATGAAGGAAATTGATATGCAAAGAGAATTTGAAAAACAAAAAGCATATGAAAGGGAGAAACAAAGTGTGCTAGCACAGCATAAAGCACTGAAAAACCTCCAAGAATTAGATTTTGAAAAACAAAGAGACCTGGAGAAACCGAGTCAAATACAGCTTGACAAAGAAAAAGCAAGACGACAAGAACTGGAGAGGCGTAAGCAGCAAGAATCAGAGAGACAAAGAGGCCTAGAAAAGCAGAGACAGCAAGAAATGCTAAAGCAGAAAGAGCAGGAATTGGAGAGACAAAGAGAACTGATGAGGTTGATGGCGCAGGAAAAGGAAAAACAGCGGAAAATTGAGCGGGAGCTAGAACTGATGAGGTTTAGGGAGCAGGAAAAGGCGAGACAGCAAGAACTGAACAGGCAGCAAGAACTGTTGTGGCTAAGGGAGCAAGAGACTCTAAGACAGAGAGAACTTGAGAGACAGCGTGAATTGATGTTGCTGAAGGAGCAACAGAAACACAGAGAACTTCAGAGGCAGCAAGAACAACTGAAGCAAAGGGAGCAGGAAATGGAGAGACAGCGAGAACTTATGAGGCAGAAAGAGCAGGAAAAGGAGCAATGGCGAGAAGTGGAACAGGAGAGGAAGCGTGAATGGGAGAGACAGAGACAGCGGGAGGAAGAGATGCAAAGAGAGCTTGATAAGGAGACACTTCTAATGGAAATGCAAAGAAATAAACATAGAACTGAAGAACTGGAGAGAATTAAGGAGATGGAGGCAGAAAAGCTCTTAGATTTTGAAAAGCGGAAGCAAAAAGAAAAGGTGCAACAGCAGAGAGAGAAAGAAAAAATAAAACAAATGGCTTTGGAACAGGAAATGCTGAGACTCAAAGAGATTGACAAAGAAAGGGAGGACCAAAAACGACAAATTGAGAGGGAGCGTGAGGAAGACAATATGAGGGAAAATCTTAAAGAGCTTCAGAGACAAAAAGACTTGAAAAGGGAGAAGCTTCGAAGGGAGGCGGAGACAATTAAAGAGAGAGAGAGAATACAATTAATGGAGTTTGAAATTCTAAATCAAACAGAAATGGACAGTTGGCAAACTGAAAGTGAGAAACACAAACTAAAGGAGACTATGGAAAAGGCTGAAGCAGAGAAAATGAGACAGGTTGCCAAACTCCAAGAAGCAGAGAGACAGAGACTTAAGGAGATGCAAAATAAAGAAGAACAGGAGAAGATGAGGTTGGAGCAATATCCATTAAGACCCAAAATGGTGGATTTGGACTCTGTACTCAGAACTACCCCCCCTCATAACACTGGCCCAGCATTACGATGGAAGGAGCCCTCTCCAAGAGATGAAGAGACCTACAAACCTGCCATTCTTGACGTGGACTCCTTCACATCTCACTCTCATTCCTCCACCAGTCAAGATCTACTACTGCCTGTTGCCAGTTTTCAGGAAGATAAGTCCAACTTTGATAGTTTATTACGGCCTACGTATGAAAAAGATATTACCTGGAAGGTACCACCACGGACGTCTGTGGATTTCACAAGCCCAGTGTGGACACTGTCCCCACATGACCCTTGGGAGGTAATACCTTGTGAGATGACTCACCCAAGCAATGTCAGCCCAGAACATATACTTCATAAGAAGGAGCAACATTTGATGGCCTCTCAGAGCCAAAGGCACAATAAACAAGGCGAGCCACTTTACTTGGACCCTTTAGCCCAAAGGGGGACAACAACTGGCATCCATCTCGGTGGAGTCTCCAGCAACGCTCCTTTTGATCAGATCCGGTTGCATGGAGAACCAAAATCCCAAGCCGACCGGGAAAAAGTCTGGAACCACAGGAGATCACAGGGATCCCAGGTAAATGGAAGGAATCTGTAATTATTTGTCTAATTGAATAGATTATACACAATAGTTTTGTGTTTGTTAGTCATTGTTTAAGAACATTTGTTGAAATGCTAACTTTAACTGTGGCTGGTTAAATGTCCACTATGTACCAGGTAATTTCATATACCTGTAGTATGTTAACACAGCATTTGTGAAATACTTTTGACTGGCTTCTCATGAAACATGTGTTTAAGTTGAACAAACACAAAGTTTTGGGCATGTTGTGTTCTTCCTACCCTTTCCACGTTCTTCTTCATGAGTAAACTGTGATAGCAACTCTTATTTTCTACTGAACCCTAATCTCTTAGACGTGATACAGGAGTACAGTGTTTGAAACACATTAAGTCCGCTTTCTTTACGTTTTAGGAGCTGAATAGGATCCGCTCGCGCAGTATGTCACGCCGATCAGCCCCTTCTAGTGGTGCACTGGAGGGAAGTGTCACCAGGATAAGGAGCCGTAGTGCTCACAGACAACAAGACCATCCCAGCTGGGTGAGTTTCACTTTAGTTTGATTTAATCAGCTGCAATTCTGTTTTCAATTCTAATCTGAGGTTTCCATTCACTTATCTTGAATGTACATTTTGGGCCCTTAGGGATTTGTTTGAACCATTTTTATTTTAAGGTGAAATCATTGTACATTGTAAATCTTCAGGTATTTTAAAAACGGGAATTTTGTGGACAAGCTGGAATTCGTTTAGAATTTTTGCAATTTTACCAAATATCCATCCATCCATCCATCCATCCATCCATCCATCTTCTTCCGCTTATCCGAGGTCGGGTCGCGGGGGCAGCAGCTTAAGCAGGGAAGCCCAGACTTCCCTCTCCCCAGCCACTTCGTCCAGCTCCTAACGGGGGAATTCCCAGGCCAGCCGGGAGAGATAGTCTTCCCAGCGTGTCCTGGGTCTTCCCCGTGGCCTCCTACCGGTCGGACGTGCCCGAAACACCTTCCTAGAGAGGCGTTCGGGTGGCATCCTGACCAGATGCCCGAACCACCTCATCTGGCTCCTCTCGATGTGGAGGAGCAGCGGCTTTACTTTGAGCTCCCCTCGGATGACAGAGCTTCTCACCCTATCTCTAAGGGAGAGCCCCGCCACCCGGCGGAGGAAACTCATTTCGGCCGCTTGTACCCGTGATCTTGTTCTTTCGGTCATGACCCAAAGCTCATGACCATAGGTGAGGATGGGAACGTAGATCGACCGGTAAATCGAGAGCTTTGCCTTCCGGCTCAGCTCCTTCTTCACCACAACGGATCGATACAGCGTCCGCATTACTGAAGACGCCGCACCGATCCGCCTGTCCATCTCACGATCCACTCTTCCCTCACTCGTGAACAAGACTCCGAGGTACTTGAACTCCTCCACTTGGGGCAAGATCTCCTCCCCAACCCGGAGATGGCACTCCACCCTTTTAAAGTTAAAGTTAAAGTACCAATGATTGTCACACACACACCAGGTGTGGCGAGATTATTCTCTGCATTTGACCCATCACCCTTGATCACCCCCTGGGAGGTGAGGGGAGCAGTGGGCAGCAGCGGTGGCTGCGCCCGGGAATCATTTTGGTGATCTAACCCCCAATTCCAACCCTTGATGCTGAGTGCCAAGCAGGGAGGTAATGGGTCCCATTTTTATAGTCTTTGGTATGACTTTTCCGGGCGAGAACCATGGACTCGGACTTGAAGGTGCTGATTCTCATCCCAGTCGCTTCACACTCAGCTGCGAACCGATCCAGTGAGAGCTGAAGATCCTGGCCAGATGAAGCCATCAGGACCAAATCATCTGCAAAAAGCAGAGACCTAATCCTGCAGCCACCAAACCGGATCCCCTCAACGCCTTGACTGCGCCTAGAAATTCTGTCCATAAAAGTTATGAACAGAATGGGTGACAAAGGGCAGCCTTGGCGGAGTCCAACCCTCACCGGAAACGTGTCCGACTTACTGCCGGCAATGCGAACCAAGCTCTGACACTGATCATACAGGGAGCGGACCGCCACAATCAGACAGTCCGAAACCCCATACTCTCTGAGCACTCCCCACAGGACTTCCCGAGGGACACGGTCGAATGCCTTCTCCAAGTCCACAAAGCACATGTAGACTGGTTGGGCAAACTCCCATGCACCCTCAAGGACCCTGCCGAGAGTATAGAGCTGGTCCACAGTTCCACAACCAGGACGAAAACCACACTGTTCCTCCTGAATCCGAGGTTCGACTATCCGGCGTAGCCTCCTCTCCAGTACACCTGAATAGACCTTACCGGGAAGGCTGAGGAGTGTGATCCCACGATAGTTAGAACACACCCTCCGGTTCCCCTTTTTAAAGAGAGGAACCACCACCCCGGTCTGCCAATCCAGAGGTACTGCCCCCGAGTTACCCTCTGCCTTCTAGGCTTCACTGTGTATCGATTAGAAAAATAAAAGCGGTGCAAACAATTTCAACAAACCAAAAATAAAAACTTAAAAGACCGACAGTATTGCAGTAAATCACACACTGTTCGCGTTCTTTAAACTTGCACACAAGACCATCATTTTGACAGAACTCTATCAATGTGCAGTGTCTAATGCTGCATTTCAAGTGGGGTTACCAATTGTTTATTTTACTCCTGTTTGTTTTATGTTGGGTCAAGGGGGAGGAGTTGCAGCCCCGCTTTACCGTGCTTGGTACACTTGCTCGCCCCGGTATAAACTATTTGCTTGTCTAACAGAATTGCTATTGCGACATCCAGTGGACAGATTTCGAACAGCGATTTCTTTCATTTAAAAATACAGCTCAATTTTACACTTGGCAAACAAATCTCGCAGGCTGTATTGAAGTTGTTCGCGGGCCTGATCCGGCCAGTTGGCTGCATGTTTGACATCCCTGGTCTAAAAAGTTAAATCTTTCTCCTATATGACCATACCATTTATTTCAAGAAGGCATCTGGCTTGTCCATGTCAGCTGCCGATTTCAGTCGAGCTTGACCATGTCGATTTCGCAACAGGGGCGTCTTTCTGGGTCGCTACCGTCTCAGTCTCAGCTGTAACATTAGTGTGACTGTTCACAATGAAGCCATGTGAACAGTCACACTGCTTTTCCAGCAGTTTGATGTTTATGGCAGGCTTGAACCTTGCTAATTCCTGGGGTTTTCTACAAACCCCGTTTCCATATGAGATGGGAAATTGTGTTAGATGTAAATATAAACGGAATACAATGATTTGCAAATCCTTTTCAACCCATATTCAGTTAAATGCACTACAAAGACAAGATATTTGATGTTCAAACTCATACATTTTATTTTTTTTTTGCAAATAATTAACTTAGAATTTCATGGCTGCAACATGTGCCAAAGTAGTTGGGAAAGGGCATGTTCACCACTGTGTTACATCACCTTTTCTTTTAACAACACTCAATAAACGATTGGTAACTGAGGAAACTAATTGTTGAAGCTTTGAAAGTGGAATTGTTTCCTATTGTTTTTTGTTCAGTCGTTCAACAGTCCGGGATCTCCGCTGTCGTATTTTACACTTCATAATGCGGCACACATTTTTAATGGGAGACAGGTCTGGACTGCAGGCGGGCCAGGAAAGTACCCGCACTCTTTTTTTTTTTTATGAAGCCATGCTGTTGTAGCACATGCTGAATGTGGCTTGGCATTGTCTTGCTGAAATAAGCAGGGGCGTCCATGAAAAAGACGGTGCTTAGATGGCAGCATATGTTGTTCCAAAACCTGTATGTACCTTCCAGCATTAATGGTGCCTTCACAGATGTGTAAGTTACCCATGCCTTGGGCATTAATGCACCCCCATACCATCACAGATGCTGGCTTTTCAACTTTGCGTCGATAACAGTTAGGATGGTTTGCTTCCCCTTTGGTCTGGATGACACAATGTCGAATATTTCCAAAAACAATTTGAAATGTGGACTCGTCAGACCACAGAACACTTTTCCACTTTGCATGAGTCCATCTTAGATGATGTCGGGCCCAGAGAAGCCGGCGGCGTTTCTGGATGTTGTTGATAAATGGCTTTTGCTTTGCATAGTAGAGCTTTAACTTGCACTTACAGATGTAGGGACCAACTGTATTTAGTGACAGTGGTTTTCTGAAGTGTTCCTGAGCCCATGTGGTGATATCCTTTAGAGATTGATGTCGATTTTTGATACAGTGCCGTCTGAGGGATGGAAGGTCACGGTCATTCAATGTTTGTTTCCGGCCATGTCGCTTACGTGGAGTGATTTCTCCAGATTCTCTGAACCTTTTGATGATATTATGGAGCGTAGATGTTGAAATCCCTAAATTTCTTGCAATTGCACTTTGAGAAACGTTGTTCTTAAACTGTTTAACTATTTGCTCACGCAGTTGTGGACAAAGGGGTGTACCTCGCTCCATCCTTTCTTGTGAAAGACTGAGCATTTTTTGGGAAGCTGTTTTTATACCCAATCATGGCACCCACCTGTTCCCAATTAGCCTGCACACCTGTGGGATGTTCCAAATAAGTGTTTGATGAGCATTCCTCAACTTTATCAGTATTTATTGCCACCTTTCCCAACTTCTTTGTCATGTGTTGCTGGGATCAAATTCTAAAGTTAATGATTATTTGCAAAAAAAAAAAAATGTTTATCAGTTTGAACATCAAATATGTTGTCTTTGTAGCATATTCAACTGAATATGGGTTGAAAATGGTTTTCAAATCATTGTATTCTGTTTATATTTATATCTAACACAATTTCCCAAATCATATGGAAACGGGGTTTGTAGAATATCTTAACCAATTTCCTTTTATATGATACTGTCATGGGTCTTCTTCCGCATTTTTCACACTTTCTCGCACCCTTTACACACCGAAGTGGTGACTAGGGCTGCAGCTAACGATTATTTTTTCTATCGATTAATCTATAGATTATTTTTTCGATTAATCGGTTAATCTATAGATTATTTTTTTCGATTAATCTATAGATTATTTTTCCTTTTACCGATTTTTTTTAAAATTTAAAATGAAGAGGAAAAAATAAATGTAGGCCAGTTTTTTCAAAAGGCATGGCTTTTATTTACAAAAAAAAAAGTATGGCCACTAGTCAGTCAACATTGACAACAACATGACAAAATATTCTGTAACAATGTAAACATTTAAAACTTTTAACATTTAACAAAATTAAAAGTAGCTTATTTGCTTTTTAATGTGCAAATATAAAAGTAAACATCCAGTGCAAATCTTAATATTCTGGAATAGTATAAGCATTTCAAAAGTAAAAGTATTGCTTATTTTGCTTTAAAATGTGCAAAAATAAAGATAAACATCCAATACAAAAAAGTGCAAAACGGAAATATTCTGTAACAAGTGTAAACATTTCAACAAAAGTAAAAGTATTGCTTATTTGCTAAAATGTGCAAAAATAAAGCTAAACATCCAATACAAAAAAGTGTACAGTGTAAACATTTCAACAAAAGTAAAAGTATTGCTTATTTTGCTTAATAACACAACAATGATAGTATGATTAAAGTGAAAGTTAATTGTTGGTTTGTACATAGTATATGTAACTGTTAATGTTGTAAAAGGTATTTGCACAACTAATTAACGTTAGCGTTTGTTACACGTCTTGTGCCGTGGGGTTCTTTCAGGACCGACAGACTGAACGCCAGACGGCTTTGCCAGGTTTACAATCTTTTAATTTTACACAGTCTTTTCTCTTCCAACTGCGCGGATCGCGCACCTGGGCACGATTGCGGCGTCGCTCCCGGCGCGCCCCGCCTCGCCGCTTGCTCGCCGCCGCCGCTTGCTCGCCGCCGCCGCCTCTCCACAGCGTTAAAGAGGAGCGCGTCTTTGTAAACACTGAACAGGCACGCCAAACGCGCCTCTCAGAGCGAAACGGTGCTTTAGTTTATGAATTTACAACGCAGATACAAATGACACATTCATGTTTTTGTGTAATAATGACAACGTATACGCACGCGGACGATTGACTTGTTGATGGTGATGGCAAGAACGCTGTCGGGGGTTTTCTTTTCAAATGTTCCTTCATAGCCGTTGTGCTGCTATGATAGGCCATTTCCGCTCGACACAGTGTGCATACAACAACATTATTAGGCCGTTTATTGAAATACTCCCACACTTTTGACTTCTTTTGGCGTGCTTTTCCCCCCTCGCTCGCATCGTCTGCTTTGCGCTCCGCCATGACAGTAAAGTAGTGTGACGTAAATATGCGATGCGCCGACGCACAAAAACGGCGTCGACGTATTTACGTAACCGATGACGTCGACTACGTCGACGCGTCGTTTCAGCCTTAGTGGTGACACATCCAAACAACCTTTACTTTTGTTCAATTGTTTGATGTTGTATCTGGGGATCTGCAGTGTTTTAGAAACTTCCAATTTGTGTAAATCTACAATTCTCCTTCTGAGATCTTTGACTTAATTGGATTTTCCCAGTGTTCTGAGTAAAGGTCGATACAATGAGTACTGTCAAACACATCATTTTATGCTGTCAAAGAGGGACTATCAGCTGCTGTCAATCATCATTATTAATAAGGCAAGTTAAAATACATTCTGGAACCATTAGCACCACTTATTATAGAATTTAGATGACTGTGTTACATATGTTATACTGTATTTGAGCCTCCATTTAGAATTCATTAATCAGAGAAAATCCTATGTAAATTCCTGTTTGTTAAGGTCTTGAACAGTAAATGGAGATATTTGCGAGAAAAGGAATGTAGTCATTTGACTAACCATGACTAACGATCATTTTAAAGAGTTAAGAATCAATAACTAATGTTTCAGGTATGGTTTCTCAAGGCTCACCCCTGCCAGTCTTATGTCATGATTCTGATGTAGTGGTGGCCGAACACCTTCACTGGGCTATAATTCAAGATTGGATTAGACCAATTGTTAGCATGCCATTACAAGCTTGTTAGTGTGGCTCAGGGGAAGCTGTGGCATGAGATGGCCTGCAACACTCTAGTGCCAAGTTGCTAACTGAACGTTTGTTTCCCTGAGTGCTCCTTGGTTACACATATCAATACTAATTCTACTACATTCAAATGTTCATGGTGAAATGTGTTTGTCTTGGGGCGGTGTGGCTCGGTTGGTAGAGCGGCTGTGCCAGCGACTTAAGGGTTCAAGGTTCGATCCCAGCTTCCACCATCCTAGTCACTACTGTTGTGTCCTTGGGCAAAACACTTTACCCTTTTCTCCCAGTGCCACCCCCACTGGTGTAAATGTAGCTTAAAGATGTAAATAATAGGTTTCACAAAGTAAAGAGCTTTGATTCTCTAGAGAAAAGTGCAATATAAATACAATTCACTAATTCACACCTTTTTTTTTTTTATTGCAACCACTCACCTACTGCAAATGTATGTTTTGTCAAAATTCTCACTCACTCACTGAGCATTAGATCGCTACCACCACCTACTGGTCATGTGTAGTCCTGGTAGTATTTAAATTGCAGGAGTTTAAGGCAGTGTTTTTCAACCACTGTGTGCCGTGAGATATTGTCTGGTGTGCCGTGGGAAAGATATATATATAAGAAATACTTGACTTTCAGTGAATTCTAGCTATATATATATTTTATTACACACACATATATATATATATATATATATATATATATATATATATATATATATATATATATATATATATATATATATATATATATATATGTATGTGTGGGAAAAAAAATCACAAGACTATTTCATCTCTACAGGCCTGTTTCATGAAACAGGCCTGTAGAGATGAAATAGTCTTGTGATTTTTTTTTTCCCACACATACATATATTGCGCTCTACTACGGTATCGAGCACTATTTTTTGGATAACCTTATTAAGACATATATATATATATATATATATATATATATATATATATATATATATATATATATATATATATATATATATATATATATATATATATATAAATAAAAGAAATACTTGAATTTCAGTGTTCATTTATTTACACATATACACACACATAACACTCATCTACTCATTGTTGAGTTAAGGGTTGAATTGTCCATCCTTGTTCTATTCTCTGTCACTATTTCAGAACACACACATTATACAAATATACATTTTAAAATCAATAAGAAAACGGGAGCTCTAATTTGGGAGTCTGAATTAGGATCAGAAGTTCCTATATAAACATTGCGCACTCACGTCACCTTTTTGTATTGATTACTGCAGCTGTGCACTGGATTCATTCACAAATACAAACTACAACTCACAAACACTTTAGAGTTAGGCTCCACCATCAGAATGTGTACTTAAACTTATAAAGATCACATGGATATTATTCAGTGAGTTGATTCACCAAAACTAACCTGTTATAAAGGAGGAAAAAGCACACAGGACGTTTCAATTGTTCACAGACTGGTCGCGCTCATCAGAATGACAAGACACTTCCGGTCTGCAGGTGATAGCATTCAATTGGGAAGAAACGCCCTACTGCCCCCTACTGACCAATGTGAATACTGATAAATGTGTAATGACAGCTCCAAAAACTAATTCAAACCACAAAATAAAATAAATAAATCAACACAAAAATGTGACACATTACTCAGGTCCGCATGGCGCTGGAGGGGGCGTGGCCTCCAGCTCCGCCTGAATTTCGGGAGATTTTCGGGAGAAAATTTGTCCCGGGAGGTTTTCGGGAGAGGCGCTGAATTTCGGGAGTCTCCCGGAAAATCCGGGAGGGTTGGCAAGTATGAGTGTCTGTGCTATATAGAGCTCGGCAGGTTAACCATGTAATACCCCACATCAGTAGGTGGCAGCAGGTAGTTCATTGCTTTGTAGAAGTCGGAACGTGTCAAGGATGGTTTGTCGTGATCCCAATAGGCAGAGCACAGCGGGAGACGGCGTGCAGGTAAAATTGTATGCAAGGATTAAACCAAAAATGAACAAAAGAGAAAGGAAAAGGCACTGAAGCTTAGGGATGGCTAAGCAAAACGAAAACAAAACTGAACTTGGGACGAGGTAAATAAAAACAGAATGCTGGACGACAGCAAAGACTTGCAGCGTGTGGAGCGGAGATGGCGTCCACAAAGTACATCCGTACATAACATGACAATCAACAATGTCCCCACAAAGAAGAATAGCGTACACACAACTTAAATAGGTCAGGCAATAGCACTCAAAGGAAGGCGTGAAGCGGCTGCAGGAAAACAAACAACAAAACAGGAAGGAAGAGTCACCAAAATAACATCGCAAGACAGGAACTAAAGCACTACACACAGGAATACACCAACAGACTCAAAATAAGGCACGACAAGCTGGTGGAGTTTCATTTTTTAACCTTTTCTGCTGGTGGTGTGCCTCCGTATTTTATTTATTAAAAAAATGTGCCTTGGCTCAAAAAAGGTTGAAAAACACTGGTTTAAGGACATTTAACCAACCACCAACTTTGAAACATGTTCTTATTTAACAGATACAACTTGACTAGTCTCTTTGTATAACATTTTTAGTCAACAATTTTAGAATGCAGAATTGCAAATCATTAACCCTGTTACTCTCCTAAACATGGTGTGTTCTCTTATTAGTAAAACAGCCTAATTGGGTTGACAATATTCAACTGCAATCTATATTTGTATAATTTGTATATTTACATACTGTCTCATATGCCTCTTTGCCACTTCCTTGTCACTATAAAATCAAGTATGGCCACGAGAGACATGATATTGACCGCATGCCAGCTTTTAGCTGTCTTTCCCCAGAGAGAAGAGTCAGAAAAAGTAGTTACTTAGAAAGGAGAGATGATATGTTCATTTGTAACCAATGCCAGCTGTGTGGTAGTATGTTGGTAAATTTCACTCCCTGAAGTCTTAAGAGTGGTGCTGCACAACAAGCCCACGGCTCAGTCTTTTGGCTTTTTTCTTAATGCAGTCGCAATCTGTGGACATAGATTTGAAAAGGGACGAATTAAGGCGGGTCACATATGTTCGGCAAAATTATCTATGTTCACTTTTCATGCTAGAACACACCCTAACCCTCTCTTTAAGAAGGGGAACCGGAGGATGTGTTCTAACTATCGTGGGATCACACTCCTCAGCCTTCCCGGTAAGGTCTATTCAGGTGTACTGGAGAGGAGGCTACGCCGGATAGTCGAACCTCGGATTCAGGAGAAACAGTGTGGTTTTCGTCCTGGTCGTGGAACTGTGGACCAGCTCTATACTCTCGGCAGGGTCCTTGAGGGTGCATGGGAGTTTGCCCAACCAGTCTACATGTGTTTTGTGGACTTGGAGAAGGCATTCGACCGTGTCCCTCGGGAAGTCCTGTGGGGAGTGCTCAGAGAGTACGGGGTATCGGACTGTCTGATTGTGGCAGTCCGCTCCCTGTATGATCAGTGCCAGAGCTTGGTCCGCATTGCCGGTAGTAAGTCGGACACGTTTCCAGTGAGGGTTGGACTCCGCCAAGGCTGCCCTTTGTCACCCATTCTGTTCATAACTTTTATGGACAGAATTTCTAGGCGCAGTCAAGGCGTTGAGGGGATCTTGTTTGGTGGCTGCAGGATTAGGTCTCTGCTTTTTGCAGATGATGTGGTCCTGATGGCTTCATCCGGCCAGGATCTTCAGCTCTCACTGGATCGGTTCGCAGCTGAGTGTGAAGCGACTGGGATGAGAATCAGCACCTCCAAGTCCGAGTCCATGGTTCTCGCCCGGAAAAGGGTGGAGTGCCATCTCCGGGTTGGGGAGGAGATCTTGCCCCAAGTGGAGGAGTTCAAGTACCTCGGAGTCTTGTTCACGAGTGAGGGAAGAGTGGATCGTGAGATCGACAGGCGGATCGGTGCGGCGTCTTCAGTAATGCGGACGCTGTATCGATCCGTTGTGGTGAAGAAGGAGCTGAGCCGGAAGGCAAAGCTCTCAATTTACCGGTCGATCTACGTTCCCATCCTCACCTATGGTCATGAGCTTTGGGTTATGACCGAAAGGACAAGATCACGGGTACAAGCGGCCGAAATGAGTTTCTTCCGCCGGGTGGCGGGTCTCTCCCTTAGAGATAGGGTGAGAAGCTCTGCCATCCGGGGGGAGCTCAAAGTAAAGCCGCTGCTCCTCCACATGGAGAGGAGCCAGATGAGGTGGTTCGGGCATCTGGTCAGGATGCCACCCGAACGCCTCCCTAGGGAGGTGTTTAGGGCACGTCCGACCGGTAGGAGGCCGCGGGGAAGACCCAGGACACGTTGGGAAGACTATGTCTCCCGGCTGGCCTGGGAACGCCTCGGGGTCCCACAGGAAGAGCTGGACGAAGTGGCTGGGGAGAGGGAAGTCTGGGCTTCCCTGCTTAGGCTGCTGCCCCCGCGACCCGACTTCGGATAAGCGGAAGAAGATGGATGGATGGATGGACTTTTCATGCTTGTTTCACAGATGCATCTTATAAATTGTGCACCGTATTTTTCGGACTATAAGGCGAAATTAAAGTCCTTTCATTTTCTTGAAAATCAACAGTGCAGTGCGCCTTATAACCCAGTGCACCTAATGTATGGATTTGTTCTGGTTGTGCTTACCTACCTCCAAGCAATTTTATTTAGTAAAAAGTGTAATAATAAGTGTGACTAGTAGATGGCAGTCACACATAAGAGATATGTGTGGATTGCAAGTTGACGCCTGTTCAATAAATAACGCAGCCTAAAACTGATATGTCATTGACAATATAGAACGTTACACATAGCGCTCAAAAATCTGCTTGATGGATTGTCGTTGCATTACTGCTATCATAGTCAGGTGTTCTGTGCTTCAACATACAGGTATTATTATGGAAGGACTCCAAAATGGTACATATAAGGAGACATTTTATCTGGCGTTTTGTTTTGCAATATTATGCACAACCAACTTTTCTTACCTATTGCTACCTGCTGATGTGTATTTGGGATCTGCATAAGTCCCCAAAATTTTGCGCGCGTCCACCATTGTTGTCGACGCCTACGCCGTAGTCGATATAAGCTCTTCTATTCTCTTGCTGTGGTGCAAAAATCCTCTTCTGTTGCCATTTCTAATATAAAGTTTCTTACAGTTGTAATTTTTATCTGTCAGTAGACTCGCTATGGAAGCGCTAAAAACTACCGCTACAACAAAGCTGACAGGGAGAAGACGCTGTCGAAGTGGAGGCACGTAAATAAGACCGCCCACAAAATGGCACATCCTGAAGAGACGGTCAGAAAGGGACTCGAAGACAGTTTCTAAAATATAATCAATGCAACATTTTGACCAAAGAACCCGTTGCATGTTATGTAAACCACGAAATTGATATGGAAACGATAAAAAAGGTTATTGAAGAGATCTCAGGACCATTAATGTATATTAGTAACCTATCATTTCAAACAGGTACATTTCCAAACAAAATGAAAATAGCTAAAGTTGCACCAATTTACAAGACTGGCGACAAACATCAATTTACAAACTATAGACCTGTTTCCTTACTTCCACAATTTTCTAAAATCATTGAAAAACTGTTCAATAGCAGATTAGAGAGTTTCATAAATAAAAATAGAATACTCGAAGAAAATCAATATGGATACAGAGCTAATGTTTCAACTTCGATGGCTTTAATTGAAATTACAGAAGAAATTACCAATGCTATAGATAATAAAAAATGTGCGGCAGCAGTTTTTATGCATCTAACTAAAGCATTTGACACAATTAATCACAATATTTTAATCAAAAAACTAGAACGATATAGCATCAGAGGGTTAGTCTTAAACTGGATAAGAAGTTATCTAATGAACAGGAAACAATACGTGAAGCTAGGCGAACACACCTCTACAACGCTAAATATATCCTGTGGTGTACCTCAGGGATCAATACTAGGACCTAAACTATTCAATCTATATATAAATGACATTTGTAAAGTTACAAAAGATTTAAAGTTAGTATTATTTGCGGATGATACAACAGCGTTTTGTTCAGGAGAGAACACACAGAAGATACTACAAATAATAACAGAAGAAATTAACAAATTAAAAAGATGGTTTGACCAAAACAGACTATCGTTGAATCTCAGTAAAACTAAAATAATGCTATTTGGTAACAGTAGAAGAGAAAGTCAAACACAAATACAAATAGACGGAATAGATATTGAAAGAGTAAATGAAACCAAATTTCTAGGTATAATGATTGATGATAAATTGAACTGGAAATCTCACGTAAAAAATATACAACATAAAGTAGCAAGAAACACGTCAATAATAAATAAAGCAAAACATGTTCTAGACAAAAAATCACTTCATATTCTCTACTGCTCACTAGTGTTACATATCTGAGTTACTGTGTAGAAATATGGGGAAATAATTACAAAAGTACACTTCATTCATTAACGGTGTTACAAAAAAGATCAGTTATAATAATACATAATGTTGGATATAGAGAACACACAAATCCTTTATTTATTGAATCAAAGATTCTGAAATTCTACGACATAGTGAATTTGCAAACAGCTAAAATGATACACAAAGCAAACTATAACCTGCTACCCAAGAATATACAACAATTCTTCTCAAAAAAAGAGGAGAAATATAATCTTAGAGAGAAATGTAATTTAAAACATTTGTATGCACGTACAACACTTAAGACCTTCAGTATATCAGTATGTGGAATTAAATGATGGAATGGATTAAGCAAAGCAATCAAACAATGTACTAATATGATCCACTTCAAGAAACTCTTCAAACTTAAAAGTGTTTACAAAGTACAAAGAAGAAGAACCATGATAAACATTCTGAATTTATTTAACTCATCCATTCTTTCATTCTTTCACTCACAAAATAATCTTACTTATCTCAACATATGAAATGTAACTTACTTCACCAATTATTATTTATTTACTTATTTTATTGTGATTACTTATGGGGTATATTGTGAATAAATTGAGAACAGGAAGTGAACAAAAGTTTTAACAACTGTTATGTAAAAGAAAAGGGGTAGGATTAAATAAGCTCTGCTTCTTCCTACTCCTTTTCGAACATGTTGAAAAGAGAAACTGGAGATTGTGATGTATCATGTTGTATGCTTGCATGTTCGAAATAAACTCAAACTCAAACAAGGAAGTGTTTTAAATGTAAAAAGATATTTTTTATAATATGACCCTTTTAATGTGCCTTATAATCTGGTGCGCCTTTTGTATAAATACCAGAGGTGGGTAGAGTAGCCAGAAATTGTACTCAAGTCACGTCCGTTGTGTCCTTGGGCAAGACACTTCACCCCTTGCTCCTGATGGCTGCTGGTTAGCGCCTTGCATGGCAGCTACCGCCATCAGTGTGTGAATGTGTGTGTGAATGGGTGAATGTGGAAATAGTGTCAAAGCGCTTTGAGTACCTTGATGGTAGAAAAGCGCTATACAGGTATAACCCATTTATTTATTTATTTATTTATTTAAGTAAGAGTACTGTTACTTTAGCGATTTATTACTCAAGTAAAAGTAAGGAGTAGTCACCCAAATATTTACTTGAGTAAAAGTAAAAAGTATGTTGTGAAAAAACTGCTCAAGTACTGAGTAACTGATGAGTAACCTGTTCGTTTAATGATGACGACAACAAATAATGCACAAAAACATAAAAATAGCAATGACCAAATTCAGAGCCAGGAATATCTCTTAAGCAACTAAAACAATAATATATATTAAATAATAATACATTAACATAAAAAAAAATTAAGGCAAATTGAGCCACAATTACTTAACAGCACAATAGGCAGAGATTACAAAGGAAAATAACAAGTTAGCCTTTACGCAAACAATAAACTGATAGGTGTGGGCTGCACCTGGGAACACACTGTGCACTTCTGATTGATGTTTATATGCGTGTGTGTGTGTGTGTGTGTGTGTGTGTGTGTGTGTGTGTGTGTGTGTGTGTGTGTGTGTGTGTGTGTCTATGTCTATGAGGCTGCAGTGCGTTAATAAATGTCCCCACACGATGTACATTTGACAGTGATTCATAGCAGGGAAGCTAACATAAGCCTACGGTGACAGCCAAAATATCTACTAACGTTACTTACCGCCATGTGCTTCCTCAAATTTGATGTTGAGTTCATGTAAGCTTAAGCTTGTTGTTGTTTGCCGCTGAAACTTTTATGTGCAGTTAATCATGTGACCGCCTGGCTCTGTTTGATTGGTGAAACGGAGTCAAACATCACCAGTGACTGCATTTGATTGGTGAAACGCAGGCATGCGATTGATCCTACTTTGAAGGTCTGTCTGACAAACCAAAACAAACAAAGCGTGCATTAACAGATGGATAAAAATTAGTAGCGAGTAGCGAGCTGAATGTAGATAAATGGAGCGGAGTAAAAGTAGCGTTTCTTCTCTATAAATATACTCAAGTAAAAGTAAAAGTATGTTGCATTAAAACTACTCTTAGAAGTACAATTTATCCCAAAAGTTACTCAAGTAGATGTAACGGAGTAAATGTAGTGCGTTACTACCAGTGTTGGGACTAACGGCGTTACAGTAACGAGTTACAAAGTAACGCGTACTGTAACGCCGTTAGTTTCGGCGGTAACTAGTAATCTAACGCGTTATTTTTTATATTCAGTAACTCAGTTACCGTTACTACATGATGCGTTACTGCGTTATTTTACGTTACTTTTTATGTAGTATAAAGTGTGTTTTATCGGAGCGCTGCTGTGTCATCGTTCTGATTCTTCTTGTGTCACAAGCCGGAGAAGAGAGAGAGACATGCGCTCTGTGTGGGTGTGTGGGGAGGGAGGAGAGGGAGGAGAGGGAGGAGAGGGGGGCGTGTCTGATCATGGCGGAGCCAGAAGTCGAGTTTGCTAACATGGAGATATTTTCACGACTTTTCTTTTGTCGAGCACAAAGAAAATAACATTTTAGTTAAATGTAAATTGTGCTTTGGATCAAAGATGCCATCTACTGCCCAAAACAGCAATTCAAATCTGCTGAAACAAGCTACATAAGTAACATGCTTCCACGAAGCTAGTAAAGAGAGATAGAGACTCTGATGCCACTTCAGCACTGAAGGTACACACACTCTGTCAATCAATGTTCCCTCTAATTGTTCATGTGTGTGAGCAAAGGCAAAAAGTCCCTGAGCATTGAGTGGAGCCCATGTGAGCAACATCACACGTGCACACTGTGGCTACACCAGCAGCACACCTGTCCCAAACCTCACTAAATAACAAGTTCCATCTCCATCCATCCATCCATTTTCTACCGCTTGTCCCTTTCGGGGTCGCTGGAGCCTATCTCAGCTGCATTCTGGCGGAAGGCTGGGTACACCCTGGAAAAGTCCCCACCCATCGCAGGGCCAACACAGATAGACAGACAACATTCTCTTATTATTATAATCAAATGACTGCAGTCATTTCCATTTTTAACATAAGTGTTTAGGCCCACTTATAATGACAATAACAACAAATATTGTTTTTCATGAACTGTGTACCGTACTTGTATTGTTTGTCTGGGTGGAGGTCCTGCTTTGGAAATAGTTTGTACCCCTTTCAGACATTGCATTTAGTTCCCATTAAAACATTCACATGTTGCACAATGAGATGTAAGCAGGGGATCATGTGTACATTCCTGCAACTTCCTGTTTGTAAAAAATATATTTTTATTAGTATGTATTTAATATATTAACAGCATTTAATGATTAATATTTATAAATTAAGATTCCTAATAAATTACACTAGAATAGGCACACATTTGATTGGTAAATCATAGAGTAACGACCTGGAATTACACTTTATGTGTGGTGTTGGAGTTGTCCGACTTTTTGTGTGGCTGTAAACGCATCACTCTAAATGTATAGACTATAAAGTTCACTAACATAAAGAGGGATGCTAGTGGGCCAGGCCAATCGTTCCTTATCTCTAAACTAAAACTGGGGAAATGTGTAGAGTGTTCTGGGCTTCAGACATGATTTTATTTCAGAATTCCTTGAGAAAACGCCTGGTTAGGCTTTATGTATGTAGTGTGTGCCTTTCTTGCTTTACAGCTATGCTGTTATTATGCTGTTTGTTAATTATGTATGTTATGTTGCAGCTATTTGAAATAGTTTTGTCAATTTGTTCTGGCGAGAAACAAATTGGCCTTTGTAACATATCTTTGTCTTTGTGTGTTGTATGTAGAGCACATTGCTTAGCAGAGTTGAGTGATACAAATGTATGTCAAGTTGATCAACAGATTGTATTATTGTCCAGTGCAATAACAGTACTGAAATGAAGGCTAAAAGGGCATTAATGGGAGCTTTAAAAAAAAAAGAAGAAAAAAAGAAGCAACTAAATAGTTACTTTTCACAGTAACGCATTACTTTTTGGTGTAAGTAACTGAGTTAGTAACTGAGTTACTTTTGAAATGAAGTAACTAGTAACTATAACTAGTTACTGTTTTTCAGTAACCAACCCAACACTGGTTACTACCCACCTCTGGTAAATACAGACCTGAATTGACCCGCTCATCGGCGGTGCGCCCTATGGTTAGAAAAATAGGGTAAATCATTCTATACAGAAATAAACAAAACAAAAACTAGCTAACTAACCGCTTCTTTTTAATCATTGATTGCTGTCTTCTTCTTTGGGGTTTGGAGCAGATTTTAGTATGGTGTTGGATTGAGGCATTTCCAATGAAAATAGTTGGGGGCACAAAGTGCTTTGCTAGGGGAGTGTCCTCCGAGTCACGCAAATGAGGCGTGCTGACATCATTAAGTTGGAGGGAAGCTGTGAGTAAGGCTGAGCAGAGCAAAGATGGGCACGGGGCTGAGAGCTGTGTTGTATTTGTGGTCATGTTGCTTAAGCCCACACTACATCTGGGTAAGTAACCACACCTTCTATTTTTATTTTAAAGGTGCAGTCAATATATTGTTCTTTGCTTGTGGTTACTGCTCAGCTTCTGCTATACACTGAATGATATCATCTCAAGGGAGGAATTGATGAGCGTTTGTGAGTCACAACTGGTCAGATGTTTAGTTTTAGTATGTTGTCAGTGCAGTGCAGCTTGTTTTAGCAGCATTTCAAAAACAACGCAAGAATCAAGACTAAATGTGTATGTCCCCATATACATTGTTTTCTGCTTTTTGCTACAAAAAGGAATACTGCACCATCTTATTTTCCATGTTTGTAATCTTAATTGTGCTGTACTAGTAATGAATTACTTCTACTCAGTTTTCACCATTTGTGTAACTATTGAAACACTTATTTGTTAATAAATTTGGCCCCACTTAAAATAGGTTAAATTGGAGTTTGTTTTGTCTTGTTGGATCTTTCTCATCATGTAGACAAGAAAGAAAGGAACAATATGCTTTTATATTATCGCGTATGCAAAAAAAAGTACATACTGTATTGTGCACAATAGGACAGTTTTTGCTAGATCATGCTCATATAACACAATCATCTACTACTGCGAAACTATTGAACTGGCATATATATTTGTACTAGCAATATGTATGCTAGAAGAGGTAATTACTCTGCTGTTTTCTCTGAGAGCTGCACACCATTGATGCGTTCCACAGATTACCTATAGAGGGCATATTTGCAGTGATACAGCATTTTAGCTCCTCTGTCTCAGTTTACTGTAATATGAACTGTGTGAAGTGCTTATGGTGGAGTATATTTATTTCAGAGTTTCTTTTTACACCGCAAGTGATCTTTTTTGGCAACACTGTCATAACTAATCGATTGGCACAATGTCAGATAACCACTTTTGTTTAATCAATCTATTTATATTATTCTGCTTGGCATGATCACGCAATGTTGTCATGCCGAGACTTTGAATGTTGTGCCGTTTCTGCGTACATTTGTTTCCACATCCCTTCTTTTGTGGCTGTGACGCTTAAGTGTTCTCGCGATGCAATCACAACAGGCCTGAGCAACAGCACCGCAGAACATATGTTACCCTCCCTACTCCCTCCTGTTTGAAATCAGGGACCTCCCATTCTTGCTCTCCCTCTCTCTGACTCCCTCTCTCCACCCAGCTTCTCCTTGACACTGAGTCCCATACTGCTGAATAGGAAAAGCAGCACCAATGACGCATTGTCCCTACCTGTCTGTACCTGCACATTTAAGCAAGGAGAGAGATTTTTTTTCTTCTTTTTTTTCCAACCTTACTGTGGATTTGACTTTCCCAACACGTCCCTTGTTCCTGCCAGTGGTTGCTGTTTGGATTTCTTGATGGAATACAAATGATCATCAAAGCTTTTCTTCTGCCGCCGCTGCTCTTGCACCACTTCTCCTTTTTAACAGAATTGTCCAATCGTCTTGCTTGGGATGTTATCCTTTTGGATTTTGGACCTTTTTGAATTTGGCTTTGTTAAGGAAATAAGACGAGCACATCAATCCTGGGAGAAGTGTCTGTTTGGGGCCAATTAAGACTGACATTTGGACAGAGGGGATATAAACCTGCTTGATTTGGCAGGATAGTGGTTAAAAATCTGTTACTCTCAGTATTTCTTAGCTCAGGCTATTGTGACAATATACAACTTTGAGTAGTAGTCTGCACTTAAAGGCAAACAAATATGGCTGAGCCTGTTGGTAAACAGCACAGCATTTAATGGTGCACTAAAAGTAAATTCTAGTTGTAGAGCAGCGTTACGTAACCTTCACATGTCCAGACGATGGGTTTATAGGCACACCATAGCACGCATATCTTGTGTGCATCAAAATAGACATTAGAAATGTCACAATTTACTGGCTGACAGCCTGGAGCCTCGACAGTGATGAGCTGAAACATAGTCCTTGTGGCTTCTCTGGGACGGCACTCCAGAGAAGACATTAACAAGTGAAACCAAAGTGAGGCTCGATCCTGTTACAGTCAGACAGCCTGACGTTAGACCTAATGCATTGCTTAGAGCCTTAAACGGCACCATCAGACCGAATGGGCAGTGTTGGTCCTTCAGCTTCTGCACTGCTGCAGTATTGACCCTGCAGCCCCGTGAAAAGGACAAACTTCCCGGATTCATTCGCCAGCATATCCCACACTCTTCATGATTTCTCGCTGCGGCGATAACAAGTGTCAGCTCAAAGACGACCGTGACGCAGCTGGTTTTGTAAGGACTGGGCTGCGATGGACTATCTCGGGGACAAGCTTTCAGTGGCCCACTCTCAAGTGTCAGGATGGGTAGGAAATGTCCGTCGCTCCCTTCATGGAGCACTCGGCTTTTTTTCCAGCTCAGTGGAGAGAGTAGGACGAGGAGAAGATGGAGCTGGACACTTCAATAGAACAAACTCTTTGCGTTTGTTAGCATCCCGCAGCAGAGAGTCGATCCGCAGATTTTCACTCCGCAGCCAGCAACGTCTGTCTTTGCGCCGACGCACCGCACCCAACACGCCTACTTCTGTAAGAAAGCACCTTCAATTCTGTTTATTTTAAAAGTAAATGTGTGTGGTTTGTGTTGTTTATGCAGGCATTCAACCTTTTGCACTTATCACGCTGCTTCTCAACCTATCTTTCGGTTTCTGTTTGTCTTGTGTAAATGTTTCTATGGTTTCTGTTTTTCTCTAATACTGCTTGTTTGAAAAATCAGATGTGTAGAATGCCAAAATGTTTCCCAAGTTCCCCCTCTACCTTAGTTCTGTAGCTTACCAAGGCATTTCAGACAATTCTATGCTTCCAACCTTGTAGGAACTGTTTGGGGAAGGCCATTTTTTGTTTGCCTAAAATCTTCCGAGAAAAGTGCCTGCAAAGGGAGGGGCTACTCCACATTTTCTTACAGTTCAGTTCTTGCAGGTCAGATAACCAAACCTATTCTGTCCTCTTTGAAAAATACAGATTTAGAAATCTGTGTATGGACACATTGCAGTAGGAACCCTTCTATTTTTAGGTAACACCTGTTAGCTGTAAGGGCTTTACAGTTCTTGATGAGTCACAACGGCTAAAGATAAGTTATGTTTTCATGATGTATTTGTGGCTTTAAGTTATGTCAACGCGTATTAGTTTTCTAGATATTAGTGGTTGTCTGGGGGACGGTGTTTTTTGCCCTTTTATGGTTTTCAGGACAGTTTAATGTGTAGGAACTGTGGCCACGAATCAGAGAGCTATATAATAGGTTATAATTGGCTAGTTAATTAGCAGAAATATGTAACCAAGTACCACAATGCTAAGGAAGGACCTACTTTAGTGAAGACATGGATGACGGTACAGAGTGAGAATATTTTTACACTTTTTGCTATTACATTCCACTTGTATTAGGGTCAGTTAGGCTGTAGTATAAAATGCTTGTTGTATTTGGCAGTACAATGTACATTACCGTCAACTTCAGGACTCAAGTGACTGGCTTGGAATTATTTATTTCAGACAAACATGTTTAAAAGGGACCTATAATGACTCTGATCTACATTTCACACACTTCCTTGTGGTCTAGATCAGTGGTTCTCAAACCTTTTTTTTTTTTTTTTTTACCAAGTACCATCGGAGAAACTACTTGGCTACCCAAGTACCACCATAATGACCAACATTAAAACACATTAGTGTAGTAGGCCTCTATGCATTCATTACAAACAAGGCAGAGGTTTTATATAACAAGTATACAGGTAAAAGCCAGTAAATTAGAATATTTTGAAAAACTTGATTTATTTCAGTAATTGCATTCAAAAGGTGTAACTTGTACATTATATTTATTCATTGCACACAGACTGATGCATTCAAATGTTTATTTCATTTAATTTTGATGATTTGAAGTGGCAACAAATGAAAATCCAAAATTCCGTGTGTCACAAAATTAGAATATTACTTAAGGCTAATACAAAAAAGGGATTTTTAGAAATGTTGGCCAACTGAAAAGTATGAAAATGAAAAATATGAGCATGTACAATACTCAATACTTGGTTGGAGCTCCTTTTGCCTCAATTACTGCGTTAATGCGGCGTGGCATGGAGTCGATGAGTTTCTGGCACTGCTCAGGTGTTATGAGAGCCCAGGTTGCTCTGATAGTGGCCTTCAACTCTTCTGCGTTTTTGGGTCTGGCATTCTGCATCTTCCTTTTCACAATACCCCACAGATTTTCTATGGGGCTAAGGTCAGGGGAGTTGGCGGGCCAATTTAGAACAGAAATACCATGGTCCGTAAACCAGGCACGGGTAGATTTTGCGCTGTGTGCAGGCGCCAAGTCCTGTTGGAACTTGAAATCTCCATCTCCACAGAGCAGGTCAGCAGCAGGAAGCATGAAGTGCTCTAAAACTTGCTGGTAGACGGCTGCGTTGACCCTGGATCTCAGGAAACAGAGTGGACCGACACCAGCAGATGACATGGCACCCCAAACCATCGGGGTTGGTTTGGTTTGCACTTCCTTTGGAAATCAAGGTCCCAGAGTCTGGAGGAAGACAGGAGAGGCACAGGATCCACGTTGCCTGAAGTCTAGTGTAAAGTTTCCACCATCAGTGATGGTTTGGGGTGCCATGTCATCTGCTGGTGTCGGTCCACTCTGTTTCCTGAGATCCAGGGTCAACGCAGCCGTCTACCAGCAAGTTTTAGAGCACTTCATGCTTCCTGCTGCTGACCTGCTCTATGGAGATGGAGATTTCAAGTTCCAACAGGACTTGGCGCCTGCACACAGCGCAAAATCTACCCGTGCCTGGTTTACGGACCATGGTATTTCTGTTCTAAATTGGCCCGCCAACTCCCCTGACCTTAGCCCCATAGAAAATCTGTGGGGTATTGTGAAAAGGAAGATGCAGAATGCCAGACCCAAAAACGCAGAAGAGTTGAAGGCCACTATCAGAGCAACCTGGGCTCTCATAACACCTGAGCAGTGCCAGAAACTCATCGACTCCATGCCACGCCGCATTAACGCAGTAATTGAGGCAAAAGGAGCTCCAACCAAGTATTGAGTATTCTACATGCTCATATTTTTCATTTTCATACTTTTCAGTTGGCCAACAGTTCTAAAAATCCCTTTTTTGTATTAGCCTTAAGTAATATTCTAATTTTGTGACACACGGAATTTTGGATTTTCATTTGTTGCCACTTCAAATCATCAAAATTAAATGAAATAAACATTTGAATGCATCAGTCTGTGTGCAATGAATAAATATAATGTACAAGTTACACCTTTTGAATGCAATTACTGAAATAAATCAAGTTTTTCAAAATATTCTAATTTACTGGCTTTTACCTGTATACTTACATCATGTATATAAAACCTCAATGGGGGTGTTTGGATGTTTTTTTTAAGGGCTTTGTCGGCGGAATTGCGCGGCTCCCGTAGGCTCCATTGTAAGCAAACTTTTGG
>NC_084559.2:9230645-9275645 GCF_033978685.3 Nerophis lumbriciformis
AAAGGTGTTTTAATGAATATACATGCATGTTTAACACATATAGATTCCTTTCTTTCATGAAGACAAGAATATAAGTTGGTGTATTACCTGATTCTGATGACTTGCATTGATTGTAATCAGACAGTAGTGATGATAGCGTCCACGTTTTCAAATGGAGGAGAAAAAAAGTTCCTCCTTTCTGTCTAATACCACATGAAAGTGGTTGGTTTTTGGCATCTTATTTGTCCAGCTTCCGTATTCGTTTTTATACACTTTACAAGAAATACATCGGCGGCAAACTCCGTAGCTTGCTAGTTTGTTTGCGCTGGCTTTCGGAGACTCTTGTTTTGAAAGCGCAGGCGCGATGGAGCGGCACTTTTATTGTGAAGACAGGAACTGTGCGGTCAGTCTTTAGGCTTTTGACGGGATGTACGGTTGAAATAAAAAAGGGTCTTTTTTCCTTCACACTTTTGATTGATTGATTGAAACTTTTATTAGTTGATTGCACAGTACAGTACATATTCCGTACAATTGACCACTAAATGGTAACACCCCAATAAGTTTTTCAACTTGTTTAAGTCAGGTCATGTGACCGCCTGGCTCTGTTTGATTGGTCCAACGTCACCAGTGACTGCATCTGATTGGTGGAACGGAGTGAACGTCACCAGTGACTGTATTTGTTGAAACGCAGGCACTATGAAGGTCTGTCTGACAGACCAAAACAAACAAAGCGTGCATTAACAGATCGATAAAAATTAGTAGCGAGTAGCGAGCTGAATGTAGATAAAAGTAGCGCAGTAAAAGTAGCGTTTCTTCTCTATAAATATACTCAAGTAAAAGTAAAAGTATGTTGCATTAAAACTACTCTTAGAAGTACAATTTATCCCAAAAGTTACTCAAGTAGATGTAACGGAGTAAATGTAGCGCGTTACTACCCACCTCTGGTTATTAGCAAACTGGATATACGGTACTACGACGCAGTAGACACATGCACAGTGCACACACATTGCCACAGTTGAGGATATAGAGTATACAACACCACATCAAACACACAAGTGAAACTACCACCCACACAGCCGTGAGCTATATGTAAACATAATGTAAACTAAGGTGGCTGGCTCATTATTCTGCCCACTGTCATGGTGACAAATCCCTTCACTGGGTGGAAACGCTGGCATCATTTTGAGTTTAAATCAGTCTGAGGGAACAACATTATTACACAGTGCAAATGATGCCTCCCAACTGTCAAAGTCTTGCCATCCATGCACAGAAATTCATTTAGCAAAAAGTCGATAGCTTGCTAATCTGTCAGGAAGCTGTCAATACTGCAGCTCGTGCTACGACTGCCAAACGTTTTGGGACTGTATGCGCTGATGCTGACTTGTATCGTGTCAAAAAGTGAAAAAGTATCCCCCCAAAAACTGAAACACCCATTTTATATAAAGTACATCTACTATAGTAACAGCTGCATTCATCTGAATCAAACAGTCATAACGTGCAAGAAAATGACGACATATCTTGTTGTATATGTGTTTGTGTATATCAGGGGTGCTCACACTTTTTCTGCAGGCGAGCTACTTTTAAATTGATCAAGTCGTGGGGATCTACCTCATTCATATATATAATTTATATTTACTTATTTATGAAATATATGTTTTTGTTAATAAGTTAAAGGTGTTTAATGATAATGCAAGCATGTTTAACACATATAGTTAATATTGTTAATACCTTAAAGGTGTTTAATGATAATGCAAGCATGTTTAACACATATAGTTAATATTGTTAATACCTTAAAGGTGTTTAATGATAATGCAATCATGTTTAACACATAATTAATATTGTTAATAAATTAAAGGTGTTTAATGATAATACAAGAATGTTTAATACATATAGTTAATATTGTTAACAAGTTAAAGGTGTTTAAAGATAATGCAAGCATGTTTAATACATATAGTTAATATTGTTAACAAGTTAAAGGTGTTTAATGATAATACAAGCATGTTTAATACATATAGTTAATATTATTAATAAGTTAAAGGTGTTTAAAGATAATGCAAGCATGTTTAACACATATAGTTAATATTGTTAACAAGTTAAAGGTGTTTAAAGATAATGCAAGCATGTTTAACACATATAGTTAATATTGTTAACAAGTTAAAGGTGTTTAATGATAATACAAGCATGTTTAACACATATAGTTAATATTGTTAATAAGTTAAAGGTGTTTAAAGATAATGCAAGCATGTTTAACACATATAGTTAATATTGTTAATAAGTTAAAGGTGTTTAAAGATAATGCAAGCATGTTTAACACATATAGTTAATATTGTTAACAAGTTAAGGTGTTTAAAGATAATACATGCATGTTTAACACATATAGATTCCTTTCTTTCATGAAGACAAGAATATAAGTTGGTGTATTACCTGATTCTGATGACTTGCATTGATTGGAATCAGACATCCATCCATCCATCCATTTTCTACCGCTTATTCCCTTTGGGGTCGCGGGGGGGCGCTGGAGCCTATCTCAGCTACAATCGGGCGGAAGGCGGGGTACACCCTGGACAAGTCGCCACCTCATCGCAGGGCCAACACAGATAGACAGACAACATTCACACTCACATCCACACACTAGGGCCAATTTAGTGTTGCCAATCAACTTATCCCCAGGTGCATGTCTTTGGAAGTGGGAGGAAGCCGGAGTACCCGGAGGGAACCCACGCAGTCACGGGGAGAACATGCAAACTCCACACAGAAAGATCCCGAGCCCTGGATTGAACCCATGACTACTCAGGACCTTCGTATTGTGAGGCAGATGCACTAACCCCTCTGCCACCGTGAAGCCTAGACAGTGGTGCTAAAAACGTCCGCATTTTCGAATGGAGGAGAAAAAAGTCCTCCTTTCTGTCCAATACCACATGAAAGTGGTTGGTTTTTGGCATCTTATTTGTCCAGCTTCCGTACTCCTTTGTATACACTTTACAAGAAATACATTGTCGGCAAACTCCGTAGCTTGCTAGCTTGTGCACGCCAGCTTTCTGAGACTCTTGTTTTGTTAGCGCAACTGTGCAACTGCGCAGTCGGTCTTTGGAGTTTTGACGACAGGTACGGCGCCAGAGTCTGTTAAAATAAAGTGTTTCTCGCCTTCCAGTCGGTAATTTTAATGAGCTGGCAGCAGCCAGCGTCATCTCAGAAGACCCTCGGGTGCCGTGAATGTCAATCAAGTGACGAAAGTGACGTCATAGTGAAGATTTATGATCGCTCGTTTTTAGGACTATTTTTTTAATGCCTGGCTGGTGATCGACTGACACACCCTCCGAGATCGACCGGTAGCTCGCGATTGACGTAATGAGCACCCCTGGTGTATATTCTTGCTTATCCTCTGCAATATTTTATCTGCTGTGTACTGTCAATTATAACCACGCTCTTTTTAAATGCCTTTCTGGCTTTAGGTTTACAGGGGGGGGGAAACATATCATGTTTGATTGATAAGTGATAATAAGATATCTTCTAGAAAGAGTCTTTAGGACACCATTTAAGAATAACTGCTTCTTTGTGTGAAGGACATCAGTTTGGACAGATGATCATGTTTGACACTTGTAATTCAAGTTAGCACCTGTGCATTTTACATCACAGGCAATGCAGACTGCAGGCCGGGGAAATGATATGTAAGTAAATGTGGAGCATGTTATTATCCAGCACACATCTTTCAAGTGCAGTTTATTTTCAAAGCCAATAACAATAATTACTACTATTGTTGTTTGTATAGCTAACCGGGGACACTTTGAAGCATGTTAATGCATAACACACCTCTTTGGATGTCGATTTTTTCATATCTACCGTATTTTCCGCACCATAAGGCGCCCTGGGTTATAAGCCGCGCCTTCAATGAACGGCATATTTCAAAACTTTGTCCACCTATAAGCCGCCCCGTGTTATAAGCCGCATCTAACTGCGCTAAAGGAATGTCAAAAAAACAGTCAGATAGGTCAGTCAAACTTTAATAATATATTAAAAACCAGCGTGATGTGGGCGCGCATGGAGTCGTATATCAACATGGACGGAGCTGCGTGAAAAAAGCCACCCGGCCTCTTCGCGTAAACTTACCTTAACCACTCGCTCATCTTTTCTTCATCCATCCATCCCTTCGAGTTAGCTTTTATGATGACGCCGGCTGGAAAGGTCTCTTTTGGCAAGGTCTTCCTTTTGAATATCACCATGGGTGGAAGTTTCTGGCCATTAGCATGGCAAGCTAGAACCACAGTGAAGGATGACTTCTCATTCCCTGTGGTGCGAATATTCACCGTACGTGCTCCCGTTGTATCCACAGTGCGGTTCACAGGAATATCAAAAGTCAGTGGAACCTCGTCCATGTTGATAATGTTCTCTGGCCGGATCTTTTTTTCAGCTATCTTGTTTTTACAATATGCACGGAAAGTAGCCAGCTTTTCTTGAAAGTCTTTAGGCAGTTGCTGTGAAATAGTAGTCCGTGTGCGGATGGAGAGATTGCGTCTTTTCATGAACCGGAAACCTGTCGCTTAGTAGGAGCCATTTTGTGGTCTTTACAGATGTAAACACACAAAGGAAATTAAACGTAATATCCGCGCGCTTCTTCTTCTTCTACCGGGGCGGGTGGTTGCTTACAGTAGAAGAAGAAGCGCTTCCTGTTCTATGGGGGCGGGTGCTTACCTTGGCGGTTGCTTGCGTAGAAGAAGAAGCACTTCCTCTTCTACGGGGAAAAAAGATGGCGGCTGTTTACCGTAGTTGCGAGACCGAAACTTTATGAAAATGAATCTTAATATTAATCCATATATAAAGCGCACCGGGTTATAAGCCGCACTGTCAGCTTTTGAATAAATTTGTGGTTTTTAGGTGCGGCTAATAGTGCGGAAAATACGGTAATAATAACTATAGTAATGATAAGTATTGTTATCAATCCATTTGTTATTAGGGCCACGGGTAAAATGGAGCCTATCATAGCTGACTTCAGGTGAGAAATTATGTCATTGATATTTAGAGATGTCTGATAATGGCTTTTTTGCCGATATCCCATATTCCGATATTGTCCAACTCTTAATTACCGATTCCGATATAAACCGATACTGATATATACAGTCGTGGAATTAACACATTATTATGCCTAATTTTGTTGTGATGCCCCGCTGGATGCATTAAACAATGTTTTCCAAAATAAATAAACTCAAGTTATGGAAAAAAAATGCCAACATGGCACTGCCATATTTATTATTGAAGTCACAAAGTGCATTATTTTTTTTTAACATGCCTCAAAACAGCAGCTTGGAATTTGGGACATGCTCTCCCTGAGAAAGCAGGAGGAGGTTGAGGTGGGCGGGGTTGGGGTGGGGGGTAGCTGGGGTGTATATTGTAGCGTCCCGGAAGAGTTAGTGCTGCAAGGGGTTCTGGGTATTTGTTCTGTTGTGTTTATGTTGTGTTACGGTGCGGATGTTCTCCCGAAATGTGTTTGTCATTCTTGTTTGGTGTGGGTTCACAGTGTGGCGCATGTTTGTAACAGTGTTAAACTTGTTTATACGGCCACCCTCAGTGTGACCTGTATGGCTGTTGACCAAGTGTGCGTGGCATTCACTTGTGTGTGTGAAAAGCCGTAGATATTATGTGACTGGGCCGGCACACAAAGGCAGTGCCTTTAAGGTTTATTGGCGCTCTGTACGTCTCCCTACGTCCGTGTACACAGCGGCGTTTTTAAAAGTCATACATTTTACTTTTTTTAAACCGATACCGATAATTTCCGATATTACATTTTAAAGTATTTATCGGCCGATAATATCGGCAGTCTGATATTATCAGACATCCCTATTGATATTATTTATCAGCATGTTTGGTATTGAAGTAATCCAACAGTGGGTAATAGTAGTTGGGTACATTACTTTAATATTGTGATACTTGGTGTAAGTTACTGATTGCATTTTTAACAGGTAACTTACTGTATGATTGTACTGGATTACATTTTTAGATGAACCCTACCATCTCTGCTGTCAAGTCAGCACAACAATAAGCTTGAAGAACCCTTCCCTACCTCTCAGCGAGGAAAAGGAAGTTGTAACATATCTTGTTTTGAATAGCTGGATAATTATTATTGATTATTGCAGATTTCATGACTTCAAGCTGAGCATTCTAACTGGTTTTTGATCAGTGTTGCTATTCGACAGAGTATTCTTGTCGTATCACTTTTATACTTTTAGATTTAAATGGCTAAATGAACACCCCTTAAGCGCACATGCAAACCATGAGCACACATGCCAATATTATGCTGATATTATCTGTGGTATTTTGCTGCCTGGTGTTGTCATGCTTTGATTTGACCACAAAACATGCATTCATTTCAAGACTTGTTCTTTTTTATAAACACGTACTGCATACCACGGGAGTGTTTGTTCCTGTAATATAATCAGTCTTGTGCCATGGGTCGCTGTTTGTGTAGCACTCATAAACAAGTGCATTTTATTCCAACCACTTCCTCTGCAATCTGTCAGTCAAGACCGTTCAGTGATCAGCCCTCTCTCCTTCATACTTCTATTCATCCGTTCTTTGTTATGTTGTTTCCCCGACACACCCTTCTTGTCGTCAAGGGGTAGCTGGCTACGGCTAATGTTTTTAGGAAAAATCCTGCTTCTGACTGTTCTAAATCTGTTTTCGCAGATCTATGGAATTACTTACAGGCATGTTTTCTATGTGTACGCAACTGTGTGTGATAAGCAGAGGTGGGTAGAGTAGCCAGAAATTGTACTCAAGTAAGAGTACTGTTACTTTAGAGATTTATTACTCAAGTAAAAGTAAGGAGTAGTCACCCAAATATTTACTTGAGCAAAAGTAAAAAGTACGTTGTGAAAAAACTACTCAAGTACTGAGTAACTGATGAGTAACATACACACACATATCATATATATATATATATATATATATATATATATATATATATATATATATATATATATATATATATATATATATATATACATACACACATATATATATATATATATATATATATATATACACACACATATATATATATATATATATATATATATATATATATATATATATATATATATATATATATATATATATACACACACACATTTATATATATATATATATATATATATATATATATACACATTTTTATATATATGTTATAAGGTTATCCAAAAAATAGTGCTCGATACCGTAGTAGAGCGCAATATATGTATGTGTGGGAAAAAAATCACAAGACTATTTCATCTCTACAGGCCTGTTTCATGAGGGGGGGTTCCCTCAATCATCAGGAGATTTTAATGGGAGCATTCACATACCATGGTTTATATAGGGCACAGAGTGGGTGGGTACAGGCTGGCGTAGGGGCGTGGTGATTGGCTCATGTGTTACCTAGGAGGTGTTTCCGTCTATGGCGGCATGTTGTTACAATTTCGCTGCGCTTGTTGAGGGATGACAGGTCTGGACGGTAAATAATAAACAGTTTCTCTTTCAAGCATAGGTTGCATCTTTTATTACCACTATTGTAAGGTGTGCTGGATGCAAGAATTTGCCATGTTATTGAATATTCAACATTATTGTCTTTGAGGTCCCAAATGTGTTTGCTGAGTTCTGTGGTATTTCGCAGGTTTTGGTTCCTGAAAGAAGCCTTGTGATTGTTCCATCTGGTTTTGAATTCTCCCTCGGTTAATCCTACATATGTGTCGGATGTGTTAATGTCCTTGCGTATTACCTTAGATTGGTAGACAACTGATGTTTGTAAGCACCCCCCGTTGAGAGGGCAATCAGGTTTCTTTCGACAGTTACAGCCTTTGTTGGTTTTGGAGTCGCTCTGTCCGGGGGTCGACGGCTCATTTGCAATTGTTTTGTTGTGGTTTGAGATGATTTGTCGTATATTGTTCATGCAGCTGTAGCTCAATTTAATGTTGTTCTTGTTGAATACTTTTCTTAGGGTGTTGTCTTTGGGAAAGTGTTTGTCAATCAGATTGAGGAATTTGTGTCCAATGTTAGTTGAGACGTTTTTGCTGTATGGGGGGTTGTACCAGATGATGTCGTTTCGTTTTCTGTGCTTTTTTGGCTGGTTTCCTGGCGTGGGTTCATAGGTGAGGGTGAAATTGTATCCGCTTTCATCAAGGGCTTTTTGGTACGGGGGGGTTGCTTGGTCAAATTCAGCTTTGCTAGATGACAGCATCGATAGCCTTTTATTGATTCCGGTAGGTATTCTTTTCGTGGTGGTGGGTGGGTGGTTGCTGTCATGGTGCACGTATTGGAGTGTGTTGGGTTTCGTGAATGGTTGGTAGCTGTTATTTCTCAGGTTGAAAGTGACGTCAAGGAAGTTGACGGTTTGCTTGTTGGCTTCAATCGTGATCCGTAGGCCGTTCTCTTTGAAAATTTGGCATATGCGCTTCTTGGTATTCTCGCTGCTCCTTGGCGAGGCGCGACACACTGCCAGTCCGTCATCACGGTAAATACCAAGGTTCAGATTGAGGCTAGCGAGCTGGGAGAGGAGGATATATATATATATATATATATATATATATATACAGTATATAATTTATATTTATTTATTTTGCCATTTTTGTTTACATGTTAAAGGTGTTTTAATGAATATACATGCATGTTTAACACATATAGATTCCTTTCTTTCATGAAGACAAGAATATAAGTTGGTGTATTACCTGATTCTGATGACTTGCATTGATTGGAATCAGACAGTAGTGATGATAGCGTCCACGTTTTCAAATGGAGGAGAAAAAAAGTTCCTCCTTTCTGTCTAATACCACATGAAAGTGGTTGGTTTTTGGCATTTTATTTGTCCAGCTTCCATATTCCTTTTCATACACTTTACAAGAAATACATTGGCGGCAAACTCCGTAGCTTGCTAGCTTGTTTGCGCTGGCTTTCGGAGACTCTTGTTTTGAAAGCGCAGGCGCGATGGAGCGGCACTTTTATTGTGAAGACAGGAACTGTGCAGTCAGTCTTTAGGCTTTTGACGGGATGTACGGTTGAAATAAAAAAGGGTCTTTTTTCCTTCACACTTTTGATTGATTGATTGAAACTTTTATTAGTAGATTGCACAGTACAGTACATATTCCGTACAATTGACCACTAAATGGTAACACCCGAATACGTTTTTCAACTTGTTTAAGTCAGGTCATGTGACCGCCTGGCTCTGTTTGATTGGTCCAACGTCACCAGTGACTGCATCTGATTGGTGGAACGGAGTGAACGTCACCAGTGACTGTATTTGTTGAAACGCAGGCACTATGAAGGTCTGTCTGACAGACCAAAACAAACAAAGCGTGCATTAACAGATTGATAAAAATTAGTAGCGAGTAGCGAGCTGAATGTAGATAAAAGTAGCGGAGTAAAAGTAGCGTTTCTTCTCTATAAATATACTCAAGTAAAAGTAAAAGTATGTTGCATTAAAACTACTCTTAGAAGTACAATTTATCCCAAAAGTTACTCAAGTAGATGTAACGGAGTAAATGTAGCGCGTTATTACCCACCTCTGGTGATAAGCATGTGTACACTTTAACTGTGAGTTTCATTCATAACAAGTTATTTGCAACAACCATTGCAAAAGGCATCACATTTTCTGAGAGTTATCAACCTGGAAACTTTTTCTAAATTTGCTTGTTTAGCGGACATTACATTTTTGACCAAAATGCCACATTAAGTTAAGAAGTAAACAAACATTTTAAGTAAATGTAATAGACCTCCTATGCATACTCTTATCTGGGCGTGCTTATTATGTTTAGTGACTCCAACATACGTGTAGGATAGGAATTTCAATCACCAACAAAGCCTGGTTTCAATTCTATTGTTATTGGCATTTTGACAACCGTTATAGCAGAGTGAGAAAGGCAAGAGAGCGATGACATAATACCAAGGTTTCCATCTGGAACTGAGGTTAGCAATTACATAGTGCACTTGCAATGATGCCCTATACTGGGCCTCTTGACTCACGCATGAGGCCTTGTGGTCGCAGAATGCTTTAAATGTGTAGTGTTTTAAAGGTGAAAATAGTTCTTCTCTCTAATGTGGGACAAAGGGTTGTTTCCAGTGAGGACCACACCAGGATACATATGCATGTGTCTCTTGTCAGAAGATCTTGAATGAAAAAAGTATTTGTTTTGAGTCAACTCACAGGGGCTGTTTGCAACATACACACAGATGGCTAGAGGGCAGCAACTTTCTAATGTATTTTACACACTTTGTCCCATCCTCTCACAGCTTCTCCTACGTAATGCATACCTGCCAACTTTTGAAATCAGAAAAACCTAGTAGCCAGGGTCCAGGGGCCGCAGGCCCCGGTAGGTCCAGGACAAAGTCCTGGTGGGGGGTTCAGGCTTCGCCCCCCGACGCAAAATGATTGATTGCATTCAGACAGGTTAAAATGTTGCTAAAACCATCACTTTTCTATCAGTCACAGTGACTTTTCAAAACAAAAATATTACAGCAAAAATCATATGGGTTGATTGACATGTTTATTCTGTAAGCTAACTTCAATAGTTTGAAATTGTTTTGACAGTTAATGCCAGTTATCCTGTCAACCTTTCACAAGACTTCAATTTGTTAATTGAAAGTATAAACAGTATAAACACTTTTTACAGTAAACAAATGGTAAAATAGTACTAAACAATTCCATTAAAAGAAAAATTGGTGTCATTATTAACTTTCTGTCCAAGCTTGTATAATCTACTGCCTTGTTCAATTGTAAAAAATATTCTGTGCCTAAAATTCACATTTCTATCACAATGATCATACTGTAAACATGGTAAGCTAACTTCATTAAAATTAATAGTCCTGTCAATAGCATGGAATTACAATTCAAATGTAGTTTTTTTGTAAGCCTTTCAAAAGAATTCAAAATATGAAAAATTAATGAAAATTAATTGAAGCCATCAGACACTTGAAAAGTGGCACATCACATCTCTAATGTAATCATTTGAACTTTTCAACAGAAATAGCACTGCAAAAATATTAAGGACATACTTCTGTATTTTGGTAGTTATGCTGTCAACATTTAACAAGATTTCTTCAACTTGGACTTGAAAGCATAAATAGTATAAACACTTTTAACAGTATAACAGTACTAAACAATTCCAATAGATAACATTGGTGTCATTACCTTTTTGTGGCTAAAATCCAAATGTATTCTAGTCCATGCTCAATTATTGCCTCCGTAAATAAAACTTTGGCATTTATTACATCCAAAGAATCTGTTTGGGCGACGAAAAACGTTGAAAGTTTTCCACTTGTATCGCTAGCAACGGCATTAGACTTGTGTTTTTTTGTCCCAACGTGCTCAGAGAGTATGGGGTATCGGACTGTCTGATTGTGGCAGTCCGCTCCCTGTATGATCAGTGTCAGAGCTTGGTTCGCATTGCCGGCAGTAAGTCGGACACGTTTCCGGTGAGGGTTGGACTCCGCCAAGGCTGCCCTTTGTCACCCATTCTGTTCATAACCTTTATGGACAGAATTTCTAGGCGCAGTCAAGGCGTTGAGGGAATTCGGTTTGGTGGCTGCAGGATTAGGTCTCTGCTATTTGCAGATGATGTGGTCCTGATGGCTTCATCTAGCCAGGATCTTCAGCTCTCACTGGATCGGTTCGCAGCTGAGTGTGAAGCGACTGGGATGAGAATCAGCACCTCCAAGTCCGAGTCCATGGTTCTCACCCGGAAAAGGGTGGCGTGCCATCTCCGGGTTGGGGAGGAGATCTTGCCCCAAGTGGAGGAGTTCAAGTACCTCGGAGTCTTGTTCACGAGTGAGGGAAGAGTGGATCGTGAGATCGACAGGCGGATCGGTGCGGCGTCTTCAGTAATGCGGACGCTGTATCGATCCGTTGTGGTGAAGAAGGAGCTGAGCCGGAAGGCAAAGCTCCCAATTTACCGGTTGATCTACGTTCCCATCCTCACCTATGGTCATGAGCTTTGGGTTATGACCGAAAGGACAAGATCACGGGTACAAGCGGCCGAAATGAGTTTCCTCCACCGGGTGGCGGGGCTCTCCCTTAGAGATAGGGTGAGAAGCTCTGTCATCCAGGAGGAGCTCAAAGTAAAGCCGCTGCTCCTCCACATGGAGAGGAGCCAGATGAGGTGGTTCGGGCATCTGGTCAGGATGCCACCCGAGCGCCTCCCTAGGGAGGTGTTTAGGGCACGTCCGACCGGTAGGAGGCCACGAGGAAGACCCAGGACACGTTGGGGAGACTATGTCTCCCGGCTGGCCTGGGAACGCCTCGGGATCCCACGGGAGGAGCTGGACGAAGTGGCTGGGGAGAGGGAAGTCTGGGCTTCCCTGCTTAGGCTGCTTCCCCCGCGACCCGACCTCGGATAAGCGGAAGAAGATGGATGGATGGATGGATAACCAAAACATTTATATTTTGTTGTTTTTGTACTGTACCGAAAATGAACCGAACCGTGACCTCTAAACCGAAGTACGTACCGAACCGAAATTTTTGTGTAACGTTACACCCCTAATATTCTATCATAACAACAACGTGACTGCAAGTTGTTCGTTGCTTCTCTTGGACTGCTTTTGTACGTGTGCATACACTCCCTGTGCGTGCATGTTGACGTTAACATCAATCATTTTCTTTGGGCTGGAAACATTTTGTATTACATAGACTTTGAAATTGTGAAAAATATAGTCAATTGTGATCAAATGTGTTACGTTAAACCACTAATGGTAACATAAGCTAGCCGGTAGTGTTCTTGTTATATTTTTTAAGGTTATTTACAGTTATTATTTAAGGTTATTTACAGTTTTAGTCCTAAATGTCCCAATACTTTTGTCAAGTTGTAGTCCCAAGTGTCCCAATACTTTTGTCAAGTTTTAGTCCCAAGTGTCCCAATACTTTTGTCCAGTTGTAGTCCCAAGTGTCCCAATATTTTTGTCCAGTTTTCGGTGTAAATGTCCCAATACTTTTGTTCAGTGGTAGTCCTAAATTTCCCTGTAAATTTCTGCCTGTAACTCCCACTGGGAAGGTCGGAGAGACATGAAACAAAAACCTCTAAGTAGGTCTCACTTAGACCTACATTTCATAAATTGACAACCCCCAGCAAAAATCAACAGGAAGTTTGCTATTCCCCCTTCTAAACAACATATTTGTAAAAACCGGTCACCTTTCTTCAAACATTATCTCCTCTGAGCGTGTTTGTCGTTTCGGCTTCAAACTAACACAGGAGAGTGATTGAACCCTTCTGATTAAAAGTTATCGAAAGGGTTTTAATAACTGCTCCGGTTTTGATTTTATGACCCTTCAAAGAACCGCTGCGCTGATGCTGCTGCACTGCTGTTTTTTTAAGATGGCTGCTTAAAAGCAGGAAGCACCAGCATGCCCACACTATGCAGACAGGGTAGGTACACTAGACAAAAGTATTGGGACAATTCGGACTAAAAGTAGACAGAAGTTTTGGGACACTTATGACTACCACTGGACAAAAGTATTGGGACACTTACGACTAAAACTTGACTAAAGTATTGGGCCACTTGGGACTAAAACTTGACAAAAGTATTGGGATACTTACGACTAAAACTTGACTAAAGTATTGGGCCACTTGGGACTGAGATAGGCTCCAGCGCCCCCCGCGACCCCAAAAGGGAATAAGCGGTAGAAAATGGATGGATGGATGGGACTAAAACTTGACAAAAGTATTGGGATACTTACGACTAAAAGTAGACAACAGTATTGGGAAACTTAGGACTAAAATTGGACAACAGTATTGGGGCACTTAGGACTACCACTGGACTAAAGTTTTGGGACACCTACACTGGACAAAAGTATTGGGACACCTACACTGGACAAAAGTATTGGGACACTTAGTACTACAACTGGACACAAGTATTGGGACACTTAGGACTAGCACCTGCCAAATACGCGGGCCCGACCAATAATTTTTTAAGTCTTGATCCTTGGGGGCTGTAACAGGGTTTCTGTAAGTCATTAAAAAGCATAAAAGCCATTAAATGGATGTTGCCAAAATTAAAGTAAAGTTAAAGTACCAATGATTGTCTCACACACACACACACTAGGTGTGGTGAAATTTGTCCTCTGCATTTGACCCACCCCCTTGTTCACCCCCTGGGAGGTGAGGGGAGCAGTGAGCAGCAGCGGTGGCCGCGCCCGGGAATCATTTTTGGTGATTTAACCCCCAATTCCAACCCTTGATGCTGAGTGCCAAGCAGGGAGGTAATGGCTCCCATTTTTATAGTCTTTGTTATGACTTGGCCGGGGTTTGAACTCACAACCTACCCATCTCAGGGGGACACTCTAACCACTAGGCCACTGAGTAGGTAAATTAAGTCCTTAAATGGCATTAAAAAGCATTAAATTCGATATCCAGAGACATTTTTAAAATGAATGCGGTGAAATTACACATGCTATTAGCTAATCCCAAGTCGATAGGTAGGCAGCAGTTTCTTTGGTGTGACCTACAAAGCAACTTCTCGACGCCATCACAACTGGCAGCTGCTGCTACCACTACAGAAAAATAAATACATTGGAAAAAAATGGTCAGATTCAAGTTTTTGTGAGCCAGTTGTAATTCACTAAAGAGTAAACGTTTCAACTATTAAAGATTATCATTATCAAATGCTTACAATTTCTTCTATTTGGAGAGTTGTATGCTTTTGACTACCGTATTTTTCGGAGTATAAGTCGCTCCGGAGTATAAGTTGCACCGGCCGAAAATGCATAATAAAGAAGGAAAAAAACATTTATAAGTCGCACTGGAGTATAAGTCGCATTTTTGGGGGAAATGTATTTGATAAAAGCCAACAGCAAGAATAGACATTTGAAAGGCAATTTAAAATAAATAAACAGGCTGAATAAGTGTACGTTATATGAGGCATAAATAACCAACTGGTATGTTAACGTAACATATTATGGTAAGAGTCATTCAAATAACTATAACGTATAGAACATGCTATACAATCTGTCACTCCTAATCGCTAAATCCCATGAAATCTTATACGTCTAGTCTCTTACGTGAATGAGATCAATAATATTATTTGATATTTTACGCTAATGTGTTCATCATTTCACACATAAGTCGCTCCTGAGTATAAGTCGCACCCCCGGCCAAACTATGAAAAAAAACTGCGACTTATAGTCCGAAAAATATGGTATATATGGTAACTACAGTGGGGCAAAAAAGTATTTAGTCAGCCACCGATTGTGCAAGTTCTCCCACTTAAAATGATGACAGAGGTCTGTAATTTTCATCATAGGTACACTTCAACTGTGAGAGACAGAATGTGAAAAAAATCCAGGAAATCACATTGTAGGAATTTTGAAGAATTTATTTGTAAATTATGGTGGAAAATAAGTATTTGGTCACTTCAAACAAGGAAGATCTCTGGCTCTCACAGACCTGTATCTTCTTCTTTATGAAGCTCTTCTGTCCTCCACTAGTTACCTGTATTAATGGCACCTGTTTGAACTGGTTATCTGTATAAAAGACACCTGTCCACAGCTTCAAACAGTCAGACTCCAAACTCCACTATGGCCAAGACCAAAGAGCTGTCGAAGGACACCAGGAAAAGAATTGTAGACCTGCACCAGACTGTGAAGAGTGAATCTACAATAGGCAAGCAGCTTGGTGTGAAAAAATCAACTGTGGGAGCAATTATCAGAAAATGGAAGACATACAAGACCACTGATAATCTCCCTCGATCTGGGGCTCCACGCAAGATCTCATCCCGTGGGGTCAAAATGATCATGAGAACGGTGAGCAAAAATCCCAGAACCACACGGGGGGACCTGGTGAATGACCTGCAGAGAGTTGGGGCCAAAGTAACAAAGGTTACCATCAGTAACACACTACGCCGACAGGGAATCAAATCCTGCAGTGCCAGACGTGTCCCCCTGCTTAAGCCAGCGCATGTCCAGGCCCGTCTGAAGTTTGCCAGAGAGCACATGGATGATACAGCAGAGGATTGGGAGAATGTCATGTGGTCAGATGAAACCAAAATAGAACTTTTTGGTATAAACTCAACTCGTCGTGTTTGGAGGAAGAAGAATACTGAGTTGCATCCCAAGAACACCATACCTACTGTGAAGCATGGGGTGGAAACATCATGCTTTGGGGCTGTTTTTCTGCTAAGGGGACAGGCCGACTGATCCGTGTTAAGGAAAGAATGAATGGGGCCATGTATTGTGAGATTTTGAGCCAAAACCTCCTTCCATCAGTGAGAGCTTTGAAGATGAAACGTGGCTGGGTCTTCCAGCATGACAATGATCCCAAACACACCGCCCGGGCAACGAAGGAGTGGCTCCGTAAGAAGCATTTGAAAGTCCTGGAGTGGCCTAGCCAGTCTCCAGACCTCAACCCCGTAGAAAATCTGTGGAGGGAGTTGAAAGTCTGTGTTGCTCGGCGACAGCCCCTAAACATCACTGCTCTCGAGAAGATCTGCATGGAGGAATGGGCCAAAATACCAGCTACTGTGTTTGCAAACCTGGTAAAGACCTATAGTAATCGTTTGACCTCTGTTATTGCCAACAAAGGTTATATAACAAAGTATTGAGTTGAATTTTTGTTATTGACCAAATACTTATTTTCCACCATAATTTACAAATAAATTCTTTAAAAATCCTACAATGTGAATTCCTGGATTTTTTTTTTCACATTCTGTCTCTGACAGTTGAAGTGTACCTATGATGAAAATTACAGACCTCTGTCATCATTTTAAGTGGGAGAACTTGCACAATTGGTGGCTGACTAAATACTTTTTTGCCCCACTGTATCTGCATTAGGACTTGGACATTCAATTGGTTTTAAGTGGCATTAAAAAGCATTAAATTAGACTTGCGGATACCTACAGAAACCCTCTATAAGGAATGCTCACTTTTTATTGTTTATTGTCTTTGTCAATGCTACATTTGGTTGCTGCCCCCCCTAACCTTCTCTCACCACGCCTCTAATGTGCCATTTTTTACTCTTTAAAAACTTCTTCATATGAGTATGTAGAGTCAGTCCCTGCTTAGTCGTACTGCTTTCATTGTACAGGGAAAGTGGTAATTACAGAGGCAGAGGTATCACGTTTCCCTGTCCAGCCCTCAGGCAATAAGTGAGGACAGAAGGATTTCCTATTGTGTTTTGCTATATAGGGCAGGTTTATCAGTTCATGCGCTGGCACGCCTCTTTGGGCTGTGTGTGGTTTTTAGACAGTATGTCCTCTGTACCAGCCTCATTAAAAGAGACATGGTTCAGTAGACTCATCGTCTACCGACCCACCTATCTTTGTCCACTTTCTGTTTCTAGCTCCATAAACCAATCGCTGTGCTTTATCTGTAATCCAACAGCAAGTAAAAGTAATCGGGTACATTGCGTCAATAGTGTGATACTTAGTGTAAGTTACTGATTACATTTTTAACAGGCAGTTTACAATTCTACTGATTACATGTTTTGATTTACCCTCCCATCTCTGCTGTCAAGTTAGCACGTCAATAAGCTTGAAGAAGCATTTCCGACTTCTCAGCAAGCAGGAGGAAAAGTAAAATCTTCTTTTTAAAAGCTGGATGATTAATAGTGATTATTGCAGATTCCATGACTTCAAGCTGAGCATTCTAACTCGATTTGATCAGTGTTGCCATTCGAAAGATCTGTCGGGTGGACTTCAAATGCTCTAAATATTCTTGTCTTATCACTTTTTTACTTTCAGTAGACAGCAAACACAAAGTCATCGTCTCCCAACCCACCTACCTGCATCTTTGTATGTTTGTTTCTGCATCCATAAACCAATCACTGTGCTTTATCTGGCTGATGTTCCCCTTTTGTAGTTACAATGTCAACTCTTCAGGAGCTATGTGGTGATGACGATAAACAATAATTACCATACTTCTACATCAGCTTCACCACACTTTACTTTAGCATATCTGGGTGATAAGATGACACATAGTGATGTGGCCACTCACTCTTCTCTCTTGTCTCTAGGTGCAACAAAAGCAAGGTGAGGAGGAGGAAGAGGGGAAAGACTCTGAAACTCCAGTGGGTGAGACTGATAGTCAGTATGGGACCTGGGAGACAGGACTACGCACAGATGATAGGTAAACACCCATTGTGTTAACACCCACCCACCTTGCCTGTTTAAGGAGGTACTTGCTACTATTGGATCAAGTGTCCTTAACATTATCAATAGTAGCCTCTCTTCTGGAATAGTTCCAGTAGAGTTTAAACATGCAGTGGTACGACCTCTACTTAAAAAACCAAGCCTCGACCCCTCTCTCCTCTCTAACCTCAGACCTATCTCTAATCTTCCATACATTTCCAAAATATTAGAGAAGGTTGTCTACAGTCAGTTGTTGCCCTTCTTAGAGGATAATGGTATCACTGAGCTGTTCCAGTCCGGTTTTAAAGCCCTCCACAGCAAAGAGTCAGCGCTTCTAAAAGTTTTTAACGATATCCTCCTGTCCACTGATTCTGGTAAATATGTTGTCCTGGTGCTTTTAGATCTGTCTGCTGCGTTCGACACCGTCGACCACGCCACCTTAATCACTCGTCTTGAGAACTGTGTGGGCATTAAGGGCGCCGCCCTCAACTGGTTCCGGTCGTACCTAACCGACAGGAGTTTTGGTGTAAAAGTAGACAGTTTTATGTCGTCCACAGCTCCTTTACCACATGGGGTCCCCCAGGGCTCAATCCTTGGCCCAATTTTATTTGCGCTTTACCTTCTCCCCCTTGGTTCTATTTTTAGGAAGTACAGTATTGCATTTCATTTTTACGCCGATGATTGCCAGATTTATTTTCCCTTGGCACAAAATAACACGGTTCAACGTCTTATTGACTGCCTGCACGACATCAAAGTCTGGCTTTCAGCTAACTTCCTGAGCCTAAATGAAGATAAAACAGAAGTTATGTTGTTCGGTCCAAGTCGCTCTCCCTCCCCCAACGTTGACCTCGGCACTCTGACCCCGTATCTCAGCGACTGTGTCACAAACCTGGGGGTAAAGTTTGACTCAGATTTTAAATTCGAAAAACAAATCAGCAGCGTCGTTCAAAAAAGCTTTTATCAATTAGGCCAAATAGCGAAAGTGAAACCGCTTCTATCAAGACATGATCTTGAGAAATTAATCCACGCCTTTATCTCGACTCGTCTTGACTACTGTAATGCCCTGTATGTTGGCATTAGCCAGGCCTCCCTCGCCCGCCTGCAGCTCGTGCAGAACTCTGCTGCTCGTCTGCTAACACAGACCCGCAGACGTGAGCACATCACCCCTATTTTAGCGTCCCTTCACTGGCTCCCTGTGCGTTATCGAATCAATTTTAAACTCCTTTTATTTGTTTTTAAATGTCTAAACAACCTCGCGCCAACCTATCTCTCCGACCTCCTTCAGCCTTACTGCCCCACCCGATCCTTAAGATCAGCCGATCAGCTGCTGTTGACGGTCCCTGACACAAGGCTGAAGCTTAGAGGTGACAGAGCTTTCGCCGCTGCTGCTCCCAAGCTCTGGAACGACCTACCTCTGAGTGTTAGACAAGCCTCCTCTCTTCCTGTTTTTAAATCTCTCTTAAAAACATACTTTTATTCCATGGCTTTTAACACTGAGTGATATCCATCCTGCAATGGCGCCCCATAATACACCTGCTGTGAACCTGTTTTTATGTTTTTATTTATTCTATTTTAATTATTTATTTTTTATCGTGTTCTGTTTGTGTTGTGTTGTTTGCTCGGTACTCGTTTTATCTTTTAACCTGTCCATTGTACAGCACTTTGGCTACCCCTGTGGTCAATTTTAAATGTGCTTTATAAATAAAGTTGATTTGATTTGATAACATTTTCTGACATGGCAACTAGAACTAACACAAATCTAATCATCCAAATCAGAATTGCTCTTATGTTTAAAATAAACAAGAAATGCATTTGTTTTGTTATGATGGGTCATGAAAAGGTCAGGAAGTTAAAACAAAACAGTGCATTAATAAAATGATTAACAGGTAATACTCAAAATGTCTGGAAAGTAGATCCAAATTGAGTCTTAATTTGCTCTTAGTTGTAACAAAATCACTATGTTTGATAGAGGGAATGCATATTGAAGTTATACACTGCAAAAAGTCAGTGTTCAAAAACAAGAAAAAATATTACAAAAATGAGGGGTATTTTATTTGAACTAAGCAAAATTATTTGCCAATAGAACAAGAACATTTGGCTCGTCAAGACTTTCCAAAACAAGTCAAATTAGCTAACCTCAATGAACCCAAAAATAGCTTAAAATAAGTATATTCTCACTAATAACAAGTGCACTTTTCTTGGTAGAAAAAAAAAGACACCTTTTTGCTCATTATGTTGAAACATATTCTTAAATGAAGTAAATGCTAGTGCCATTATCTTGACATAATGATATTACATTTCTTGAAACCAGCAAACTTATACTAAAAACTAGTTTATTGTTCTTAATGGAAAGGCAACAAGGCAAGCGCCTGTTAAAGTTAAAGTTAAAGTACCAATGATTGTCACACACACACTAGGTGTGGCGAGATTATTCTCTGCATTTGACCCATCACCCTTGATCACCCCCTGGGAGGTGAGGGGAGCAGTGGGCAGCAGCGGTGGCCGCGCCCGGGAATCATTTTGGTGATTTAACCCCCAATTCCAACCCTTGGGGGTCTCCTAGCCACTCAGGCAAATCATATTGTCTAAAAATGCATTTTTCCATGGATAACATGACATCATCGCGCCAAGTGCGTGCTCTTTCAGTCAATTAGTGCGCATATATACAGCCCGGCCCCTGGCCAACATTTTTTTAATTGTAATTTTGAGGACTTTATCTGAATGTGCATGAACTATTTCTGTTCAAAATTGTTTGAAATGTTAAATGTTTAAATATTAACTGTCAGTTTACTGTACTGTGCCAACTGTACTACTATATGAGTACCTTTTTTCTATTGTTTCATTGAAAATAAAACAGCAAAGTCCATTTGGCTGTCATCTGTTTTAATTATGAGACACAATTGTGTCAAAATCATGTTTTTTTTTTTGTTCATGCTTGAAATAAGAAATGATTACTTTAAAAAAGTAGTTTTATACTTGTGAGTGTTGATGACACAACAGTTGATATTCTAGTTTCAAGCATGTTTTACTCAATATAGGTCATCAAATCTCAGCAACAAGCTGTAATATCTTACTGAGATCATTTAGGACCAAAACAAGTAAAACACTCTAACATAAAATCTGCTTAGTGAGAAGAATGATCTTATCAGACAGAAAATCAACAAATATCACCCTTATTTGACATATTTCATCTTACTTAGATTTCAGTTTCTGCAGTGTGAGTAAGTTAAAATGGAGGAAAAAGTGCCTGCTGCCAGTCCCTTCCCTATGGTAATCATTACTGACCTCCTGTGGTCATACAAAAATATCACGACGGTACTTGGACAGACTTGCAGTCCATCTAAATTAGCTGACTAATAATAGATCCTTTGTCATCTGGTACTTATCATCTATATAATACATTTCATGCATGACAAAACTCAGCCTCAAGTGTGTTTGTTTCTTCTTCTTATGTGATTCCCCTCAGCCTAACCCCTGCCACTCCCAGCTCAGAAAGCAACCTCACCCCTTCGCCAAGGAATGCGACTCATTCTTCGCAAGTTCAACCCGCCTCACAGTTGGATGCAGACATCTTTGACGGCCTGCAGCCATCCTCTTCTTCTGAGCTCCAGCCCCTGGCTTTCCCGGATGTGAGTGCAATGTGCATTATCCATATGTTCTCCTACAAACAGTTTAGCAACAATGTTGCCAAGACTTCTTAGCTAATTATCTCATGTATTTCCTCTTTGTCCAAGGCCCCAACCCTCCTGTTAGACAACAGCGCCCTCCGCTCCAAAGTCCAGCTGGGGAAAAAACGTGCTCCCCGTTCGCGGCCCTCCAGAGCTGCTCGTCAGAGCGAGGGGGAATCTTCTGAGAACTGGATCTACAAAGACTCTACAGGTAGTTTGTGAGATGTAGATACAATCAAAGTGCACTTAATCATCATAACACTTCTATTAACTCCTCAGACAATTTTAGGTAACATTTTAAATAAGGATGTCCCGATTTAATATTGACCTCGGTCCAATATCCTTAAAAAAATAAATATTGAGTTATTGCATGTAAAATGTCAGATAGAAGAAGTCCTGCAGCGTGTTTACTCGTGCACAGCTGGACTACCAGTTAACATTTAAATGGCCTCCAAAAACCAAACAAGGTTGTTCTTTTCTTCTATTTTAGTGAAGTCATTTACAAAAAATAAACATGGGACATAGTAGCTAAGCACACAAACTAGACAAACGTATTAAGCATACTTGCCAACCTTGAGACCTCCGATTTCGGGAGGTGGGGTGGGGGGGGCGTGGTTGGGGGCGTGGCTAAGAGGGGAGGAGTATATTTACAGCTAGAATTCACCAAGTCAAGTATTTCATATAAATATACAGTATATATATATATATATATATATATATATATATATATATATATATATATATATATATATATAGTAAAATAAATATATATATATATATTCGAGAGGAGCCAGATGAGATGGTTCGGGCATCTGGTCAGGATGCCACCCGAACGCCTCCCTAGGGAGGTGTTTAGGGCACGTCCGACCGGTAGGAGGCCGCGGGGAAGACCCAGGACACGTTGGGAAGACTACAGGTAAAAGCCAGTAAATTAGAATATTTTGAAAAACTTGATTTATTTCAATAATTGCATTCAAAAGGTGTAACTTGTACATTACATTTATTCATTGCACACAGACTGATGCATTCAAATGTTTATTTCATTTAATTTTGATGATTTGAAGTGGCAACAAATGAAAATCCAAAATTCCGTGTGTCACAAAATTAGAATATTACTTAAGGCTAATACAAAAAAGGGATTTTTAGAAATGTTGGCCAACTGAAAAGTATGAAAATGAAAAAATGAGCATGTACAATACTCAATACTTGGTTGGAGCTCCTTTTGCCTCAATTACTGCGTTAATGCGGCGTGGCATGGAGTCGATGAGTTTCTGGCACTGCTCAGGTGTTATGAGAGCCCAGGTTGCTCTGATAGTGGCCTTCAACTCTTCTGCGTTTTTGGGTCTGGCATTCTGCATCTTCCTTTTCACAATACCCCACAGATTTTCTATGGGGCTAAGGTCAGGGGAGTTGGCGGGCCAATTTAGAACAGAAATACCATGGTCCGTAAACCAGGCACGGGTAGATTTTGCGCTGTGTGCAGGCGCCAAGTCCTGTTAGAACTTGAAATCTCCATCTCCATAGAGCAGGTCAGCAGCAGGAAGCATGAAGTGCTCTAAAACTTGCTGGTAGACGGCTGCGTTGACCCTGGATCTCAGGAAACAGAGTGGACCGACACCAGCAGATGACATGGCACCCCAAACCATCACTGATGGTGGAAACTTTACACTAGACTTCAGGCAACGTGGATCCTGTGCCTCTCCTGTCTTCCTCCAGACTCTGGGACCTCGATTTCCAAAGGAAATGCAAAATTTGCATGGTTGGGTGATGGTTTGGGGTGCCATGTAATCTGCTGGTGTCGGTCCACTCTGTTTCCTGAGATCCAGGGTCAACCAGCAAGTTTTAGAGCACTTCATGCTTCCTGCTGCTGACCTGCTCTATGGAGATGGAGATTTCAAGTTCCAACAGGACTTGGCGCCTGCACACAGCGCAAAATCTACCCGTGCCTGGTTTACGGACCATGGTATTTCTGTTCTAAATTGGCCCGCCAACTCCCCTGACCTTAGCCCCATAGAAAATCTGTGGGGTATTGTGAAAAGGAAGATGCAGAATGCCAGACCCAAAAGCGCAGAAGAGTTGAAGGCCACTATCAGAGCAACCTGGGCTCTCATAACACCTGAGCAGTGCCAGAAACTCATCGACTCCATGCCACGCCGCATTAACGCAGTAATTGAGGCAAAAGGAGCTCCAACCAAGTATTGAGTATTGTACATGCTCATATTTTTCATTTTCATACTTTTCAGTTGGCCAACATTTCTAAAAATCCCTTTTTTGTATTAGCCTTAAGTAATATTCTAATTTTGTGACACACGGAATTTTGGATTTTCATTTGTTGCCACTTCAAATCATCAAAATTAAATGAAATAAACATTTGAATGCATCAGTCTGTGTGCAATGAATAAATATAATGTACAAGTTACACCTTTTGAATGCAATTACTGAAATAAATCAAGTTTTTCAAAATATTCTAATTTACTGGCTTTTACCTGTGTATATATATATATAGCTAGAATTCACTGAAAGTGAAATATTTTCTTATATATATATATATATATATATATATATATATATATATGTATATATATATATATATATATATATATATATTATTATATATTTATTTATTTATATATATATATATATAAAAATAAATAAATATATAATATACATGTTACCATGGCGAGAAAACATGGAGAGACTGGAATGTAATAGAGTGATCTATGTTTGTCCGTTGCCATCTCCTGGTGAATGTTGGCTATAGCGTACTGGGGTTACTTTTTGGTTGGCCAACGATTTACGTGGTGTTGCGCACCTGACGTCAAGTGTGTGAGTCTGTTCTGAAGTCTACAGTAAAGAGACGTACTTCATCCCCTCGCCTGTTTATTGCCTCCAACTCAATATATTACAACAACATTGCTCCATGCGGACCTGGAGGGTCCGCATGGAGCTGGAGGGGGCGTGGCCTCCAGGTCCGCCTGAATTTCGGTAGATTTTCAGGAGAAAATGTGTCCCGGGAGGTTTTCGGGAGAGGCGCTGAATTTCGGGAGTCTCCCGGAAAATCCTGGAGGGTTGGCAAGTATGGTATTAAGTGACCTTCATTGAACATTATTGCAGTCTAAAACACAACATTTGTCAATATAAACATGTTTCAAATAATTATAGTTCCATATTATCCAAGGTAGACGCGTTTTAGAAAGTATCCTTAGGGAAACGTGTGGATCATTCAACTTACTGCATTATAAGCTTCATTTAATGAATTATTGTCATCACTACACTGCAAAAAGTCAGTGTTCAAAAACAAGAAAACAAAAATACAAAAATGAGGGGTATTTTATTTGAACTAAGCAAAATGATCTGCCAATAGAACAAGAACATTTGGCTTGTCAAGACTTTCCAAAACAAGTCAAATTAGCTAACCTCAATGGATCCAAAAATAGCTTAAAATAAGTATATTCTCACTAATAACAAGTGCACTTTTCTTGGTAGAAAAAAAAAAAAGACACCTTTTTCCTCATTATGTTGAAAAATATTCTTAAATGAAGTAAATGCTTGTGCCATTATCTTGACATAATGATATTACATTTCTTGAAACCAGCAAACTTATACTAAAAACTAGTTTATTGTTCTTAATGGAAAGGCAACAAGGCAAGCGCTGGTTACTCTCGGGGTCTCCTAGCCGCTCAGGCAAATCATATTGTTTAAAAATGCATTTTTCCATGGACAACATGACATCATCACGCCAAGTACGTACTCTTTCAGTCAATTAGTGCGCATATATACAGCCCGGCCCCGGGCCAAAATGTCATTTTTATTGTAATTTTGAAGAATTTATCTGAATGTGCATGAACTATTTCTGTTCAAAATTGTTAGAAACGTTAAAATATTAACTGTCAGTTTACTGTACTGTGCCAACTGTACTACTATATGAGTACATCTTTTCTATTGTTTCATTGGAAATAAAACAGCAAAGTCCATTTGGCTGTCATCTGTTTTAATTATGAGACACAATTGTGTCAAAGTCATGATTTTTTTTTCATGCTTGAAATAAGAAATGATGACTTTAAAAAAGTAGTTTTATACTTGTGAGTGTTGATGACACAACACTTGATATTCTAGTTTCAAGCATGTTTTACTCAATATAGGTCATCAAATCTCAGCAACAAGCTGTAATATCTTACTGAGATCATTTAGGACCAAAACACTTAAAACAAGTAAAACACTCTAACATAAAATCTGCTTAGTGAGAAGAATGATCTTATCAGACAGAAAATAAGCAAATATCACCCTTATTTGAGATATTTCATCTTACTTAGATTTCAGTTTTTGCAGTGTACGTACATTAGAGATGCGCGGTTTGCGGACACAACCGCGGAGTCCACGGATTATCCGCGGATCGGGCGGTTGAAATAAAAAAAAATTAGATTTTAAATAGATTCAGGCGGGTGGCAGTTAAACCAATTCGGAAATATATATACATAGTTAAGATGGACACTTTTACGGAGCGGAGAAGGGACGCCTCGCCGGGGTCCGGGACCGAGGCCCCTTCCCCCGAGAGGGCCCCACCGGGAGCCGTAGCTGAGGCGATCCGCGAGAAGGGCCCGACACACGTCCAGGGTCACCACCGCGCCCACCGCACCGACACCCCGCCTCGTCCGCCTTCGCCGCGGCCGGCGTCACGCGCAGCAGGTAAGCAGCTTACCTGCCCGCCACCCCCGTGGCCGGGGGCTCGTAACAGGGGTCACTCCGCGCGCTCCGCCCGCGCAGCTCACCTGCCCGCCACCCCTGTTGCCGGGGGCGCGTAACAGGGGTCACTCCGCGCGCAGTGCGCTCACGAAAGGGGTGGGGCTCACCCTGGTTGATATAGACAGCAGGACGGTGGCCATGGAAGTCGGAACCCGCTAAGGAGTGTGTAACAACCCACCTGCCGAATCAACTAGCCCTGAAAATGGATGGCGCTGGAGCGTCGGGCCCATACCCGGCCGTCGCCGGCAGCGAGAGCCGCGAGGGCTAGGCCGCGACGAGTAGGATGGCCGCCGCGGTGCGCGCTGAAGCCTCGGGCGCGAGCCCGGGTGGAGCCGCCTCGGGCATCGCACCTCCACGCGCTTGGAGGTGCGCTCAGCGCGGCTCCCATATGATTGCGCACTGGTGTGCGTCTGGGCCGTGACAGCGTGGCACGCATTGAATGTCTGTGCTGCATTGGATCAGTCTCCTTTCTTTAACAGGCAAAAGCTTTATAACCTCACTAATGCCTTGCATCGTCTATATTAGATATATAACAACGGGCGGGTGGCGGATGGCGGGTGGGTGCGGGTTTATTAAATGTTAGATCGGGTGGATGGCGGATGGTTGACGACTTTCTGATGCGGTTGCGGATGAAATAATTGCCTATCCGTGCATCTCTAACGTACATACATTGGTATTGGTATGGGCCAATCCCTCTCATGGGTGTTTGATATGGGAATGGGCAGCATAAATCCAAGCTGGGAACATCCCTGATTGTATTATTGATCCCTGTGTTATCAGCACACTCAGGAGAATATTGTGTTTCCCTGGCAGAGGAGAGGAGTGAAGGGAAGATGGATGAAGTCGACTCCAAGGAGCAGACTCCAGCAGCAGAAGCTGGTGTTCAGCCGCAGAGGGTGGCCTTGTTTCCTGGGGTGGACCCCCTGGCTTTACAGGTCAGTATTGAACTAAGAAGGGCCAACTCCACTTAATGAACCATGGCTCCTTCAAAATGTATTTCATTTCTGTGTCTAGGTCCAGTTAAAGAAGAGGAGTGATTCCGACAGTCACACTAATGCACCCTCTCCTTCCCTAATGTCCCGCTCACCTAAATCACCCTTCCTTCCTCTGGCTGCCCGTGTACTGCCCCCCGCTGGTGGGAAAGAAAATGGGTAAGTGAAACAAAGCATTTTCTTACACAAGGTGTGTCAACAGTTCCAGGACTTGTGTTACAAGAGATTTATGTTTCCAATCCAAACTTTAACATTTCCCCTTTGAAGTAATCCCCCTGGAGTCTTAACGCACTTTACCTGTCTTCTCTACCACAACGTCATGGCCATCTTGATGTCTGTAAAACTGTCAGGTTCAAACACTGATGACATCTATTAAGCAAGACAAGAGGCAAAGAATCAAACAGAGGCAGAATTAAATTTGGACTCAATGTTGAGGAGAAAATGTGTCGACCTGTAACCTCTTACAGTGTCACCCACGCTCTGCAAAAGATTGCACTCCTTTATTTGACTTTATGCTCCCACCTGACCACAGCTGCTTCCAGAGGGAAGTGGGTCGTAAACAGCGTTGCCTTTGGTTACCGAACAGTTCAAAAGGAGTTCCATAAAATAGTTCAAAAAGAGTTCCATAAAATAGTTTAAAGAGAGTTCATAAAATACTTCAGAAAGAGTTCGTCTGGAAATTGGGCAGATCCTGCCATCTGTCCACTTTGAAGTCACAGTGGAGTTTTACGAGCCTTCCTCCTGGTAGGCCCCAAAGACAGCTCCCGTCTCCCTGCCAGGAACTCAATGTAATACAAAGCTTTTGATAATTTAGAAACAATTATTCTAACAAAAAAAGGTCCCCATTTTATGTGGCCTGGAAATGATGTGCATCAATAAGGGATCTCATCTTTTTGATAAATGTCTTTCAATTCAGACTGAAAAATAGATAAGGCATTCAAACTTAGTTTATTTGATATTATTTAGTACAAAAAGCTTTTCCAAAGTTCTTTCCTTTTTAAAATGTAATTCTACACCAGCTGAACTTAAATATCTGCTTGTCACTTTAACTTCTGATTCCAAAGCAAGTTGTCCATCAGTTTGTTGTTAACAGAGGTGGGACCAAGTCATTGTTTGGCAAGTCATAAGTAAGTCTCAAGTCTTTGCCCTCAAGTATCGAGTCAAGACAGGCAAGTCCAAAGTCAAGACTGGAAAGTCTCAAGTCAAGTCCCAAGTCCTGCATTTTGAGTTTCAAGTCCTTTTAACCACAGACTATTATATTTACACAGATTGTGTATGCTTTTAAAACGCTGTATTTATTTATTAAAACAAGTGCATTTGAAATTGCAGGGGAAAAAATAGTGCTGACATTGCACTTCATAATAGCACTATTAATCAGTCCTTTTAAACATTTAACTCATTCCTTTACAGAATAAACACAAGCGCAACTGTACTAATTTGTACAAAAGTGTTAACATTGTATTTCCATGGCATATTAGCATAGCAGTGTCAGAGCTTGGTCCGCATTGCCGGCAGTAAGTCGGACACGTTTCCAGTGAGGGTTGGACTCCGCCAAGGCTGCCCTTTGTCACCCATTCTGTTCATAACTTTTATGGACAGAATTTCTAGGCGCAGTCAAGGCGTTGAGGGGATCTGGTTTGGTGGCTGCAGGATTAGGTCTTCTGCTTTTTGCAGATGATGTGGTCCTGATGGCTTCATCTGGCCAGGATCTTCAGCTCTCACTGGATCGGTTCGCAACTGAGTGTGAAGCGACTGGGATGAGAATCAGCACCTCCAAGTCCGAGTCCATGGTTCTCGCCCGGAAAAGGGTGGAGTGCCATCTCCGGGTTGGGGAGGAGACCCTGCCCCAAGTGGAGGAGTTCAAGTACCTCGGAGTCTTGTTCACGAGTGAGGGAAGAGTGGATCATGAGATCGACAGGCGGATCAGTGCGGCGTCTTCAGTAATGCGGACGCTGTATCGATCCGTTGTGGTGAAGAAGAAGCTGAGCCGGAAGGCAAAGCTCTCAATTTACCGGTCGATCTACGTTCCCATCCTCACCTATGGTCATGAGCTTTGGGTTATGACCAAAAGGACAAGATCACGGGTACAAGCGGCCGAAATGAGTTTCCTCCGCCGGGTGGCGGGGCTCTCCCTTAGAGATAGGGTGAGAAGCTCTGTCATCCGGGAGGAGCTCAAAGTAAAGCCGCTGCTCCTCCACATCGAGAGGAGCCAGATGAAGTGGTTCGGGCATCTGGTCAGGATGCCACCCGAACGCCTCCCTAGGAAGGTGTTTCGGGCACGTCCAACCGGTAGGAGGCCACGGGGAAGACCCAGGACACGCTGGGAAGACTATCTCTCCCGGCTGGCCTGGGAACGCCTCGGGATCCCCCGGGAGGAGCTGGACAAAGTGGCTGGGGAGAGGGAAGTCTGGGCTTCCCTGCTTAAGCTGCTGCCCCCGCGACCCGACCTCGGATGAGCGGAAGAAGATGGATGGATGGATGGATGGACTAGTTCCACAGCAGTTTATATCCTGTTCTTACCTTATCTCATTGATCTCATCTCATACTGTATGTGTGCGTAAACAGTCTTAGGCCTTTTCTGAAACACCTTGCAAGCTATCTGTTTCATGCATTAACACTCATTTCTTTTGCACGCGTCTTAGTGAGGAGGAATCGCCCAAGTGGTTGAAAGAACTCAAGTCCAAGAAGCGCTTGAGTCAATATGAGAACGAGAACTAAGTAAGCTGAGCTGAGAGAATGTTATTTTGCTTTGCTTGTTGTCCATTTTTGACACATTTCTCTCCCTTCAGGGTTGCCTTTCCAGATGGACCCTTCAGAAACCGAGGCCTTAATATTCGACTCAGAGAGTAGGAGGGTGGAATCTGCTGCTGATGTATATATTTATTTCTCATTCCTTTTGCTTCTCTTACTGTCTGGGTTGATCATCATGCATGGTGCCTTTTCTTTTTTTATATAGAAGATCTATGATACAACAACAGTATAATAACACATCCAGCTCTTTCATGTACATCTGCACAAGGAGGGAACACTTTGATAGGGACCAGAATTGGTGGGCCTGGGGTGTGTGTGTGGGGGGGGGGGGGGGGGTGGATAATGAAATTCCCATCAGGAAGTGGGCAAGTTGAGGGACCACTGCACAATGGACAGCATGCTGTACAGAGACCCACAATGCAATGGGAAATGTTGATAGTTTCCTTACTTGACCAATGTGTGTGTGGTCGCATGTGCATTGTTGTCAATGATGGCAAACACACGAGCGTGGTCATGTGACAATATATCATGTGTTGTTGTTGTCAATGATGGCAATCACACGAGCGTGGTCATGTGACAATATATCATGTGTTGTTGTTGTCAATGATGGCAATCACACGAGCGTGGTCATGTGACAATATATCATGTGTTGTTGTTGTCAATGATGGCAAACACACGAGCGTGGTCATGTGACAATATATCATGTGTGTTGTTGTCAATGATGGCAAACACACGAGCGTGGTCATGTGACAATATATCATGTGTTGTTGTTGTCAATGATGGCAATCACACGAGCGTGGTCATGTGACAATATATCATGTGTTGTTGTTGTCAATGATGGCAATCACACGAGCGTGGTCATGTGACAATATATCATGTGTTGTTGTTGTCAATGATGGCAAACACACGAGCGTGGTCATGTGACAATATATCATGTGTGTTGTTGTCAATGATGGCAAACACACGAGCGTGGTCATGTGACAATATATCATGTGTTGTTGTTGTCAATGATGGCAATCACACGAGCGTGGTCATGTGACAATATATCATGTGTGTTATTGTCAATGATGGCAAACACACGAGCGTGGTCATGTGACAATATATCATGTGTTGTTGTTGTCAATGATGGCAAACACACGAGCGTGGTCATGTGACAATATATCATGTGTTGTTGTTGTCAATGATGGCAATCACACGAGCGTGGTCATGTGACAATATATCATGTGTTGTTGTTGTCAATGATGGCAATCACACGAGCGTGGTCATGTGACAATATATCATGTGTTGTTGTTGTCAATGATGGCAATCACACGAGCGTGGTCATGTGACAATATATCATGTGTGTTGTTGTCAATGATGGCAAACACACGAGCGTGGTCATGTGACAATATATCATGTGTGTTATCAATGATGGCAATCACACGAGCGTGGTCATGTGACAATATATCATGTGTGTTGTTGTCAATGATGGCAATCACACGAGCGTGGTCATGTGACAACATTTCTGACACTCCTTTGGAAGCTGCTGACGACATTATTAGTTGGGATGTATATCATGTAAGTAATCATCAGATGTTATATTTTCTATGTTTTCACTATGATAAAGAGATAGTTTTGGGGAGAAAATAATGTAATTGGTGTCGCAACCTTTTGTTGTTTAAATATCTATTTTTCTGTGTGGGACTTTAGGCCAGGTGACTTTGCATCATCAACACTCCTTCACAGCACAAATATGACAAGACTAAATAAAGCATGTCGTCGCCCTGCTTTTGGCATCCATAAAAGCCATGCAGCACCTTATTGTCGTCACTCACTCTGGCAATGTGTCCTCGCCCAACGTCAATACTCGCTGCTTTGCTCAAAGTGACCTGCCCGGATAGAGTCAGGGGTATGATTTTGACTGACACGACTCCATTGTTAAATAAATGACTCCATCACCGCTTCTCCTACGCACTTGGTCGCTTGATGCACGACAGCACTGATCCCTCTTTTTGGTCTTGTCGCCTGAGAATTAGAATGTTCATACAAAGCATTTGAATGTACGGAGCCCCTAAAGGGACATAGGGGGGAACATTTTTTTTATAGTTTATTTATTTTTTTATTTTTTTTAGACATGTATCTCGTGCGCACGAGAAACTTTTTATAAAGTTAGAAAAAAAAAGAATTTTTTTTTTTTTTTTTTTTTTAGACATGTATCACGATACATGTCTAACAAAAAAATAAAAATTATAGTTTCTCGTGCGCACGAGATACATGTTTTAAAAAAAATAAAATAAAAAAATTATAACATTTTTTTCCCCCCATGTCCCTTTAGGGGCTCCGTATGAATGTCTGGCTTGTCTGTTTTTTTGTTTTGTTTTTTGCTTTGTACTAAACATGTTTAACACAATTGTGAGGGTTTAATTTTTTTTATGGCTTTTTTTTTTTTTTTTTTTCCTTTTTTATTTCACTGTGTTGTTCTGGCCAGTGTCCTAAAGTGAATCAATTCTTAATAAAAAAAAATCTATTTGACTTGCACTACTGTGTCTTTCTGGTGTTGCGGGGCGGTGTAGCTCGGTTGGTAGAGTGGCCGCGCCAGTGACTTGAGGGTTCTAGGTTCGATTCCCGCTTTCCGCCATCCTAGTCACTGCCGTTGTGTCCTTGGGCAAGACACTTTACCCACCTGCTCCCAGTGCCACCCACACTGCTTTAAATGGAACTTAGATATTGGCTTTCACTATGTAAAGAGCTTTGAGTCACTAGAGAAAATCGCTATATACAGTGGGGCAAAAAAGTATTTAGTCAGCCAGCAATTGTGCAAGTTCTCCCACTTAAAATGATGACAGAGGTCTGTCATTTTCATCATAGGTACACTTCAACTGTGAGAGACAGAATGTGGAAAAAAAATCCAGGAATTCACATTGTAGGATTTTTAAAGAATTTTTTTGTAAATTATGGTGGAAAATAAGTATTTGGTCAATAACAAAAATTCAACTCAATACTTTGTAGTATAACCTTTGTTGGCAATAACAGAGGTCAAACGATTACTATAGGTCTTTACCAGGTTTGCACACACAGTAGCTGGTATTTTGGCCCATTCCTCCATGCAGATCTTCTCGAGAGCAGTGATGTTTTGGGGCTGTTGCCGAGCAACACGGACTTTCAACTCCCTCCACAGATTTTCTATGGGGTTGAGGTCTGGAGACTGGCTAGGCCACTCCAGGACTTTCAAATGCTTCTTACGGAGCCACTCCTTCGTTGCCCGGGCGGTGTGTTTGGGATCATTGTCATGCTGGAAGACCCAGCCACGTTTCATCTTCAAAGCTCTCACTGATGGAAGGAGGTTTTGGCTCAAAATCTCACGATACATGGCCCCGTTCATTCTTTCCTTAACACGGATCAGTCGGCCTGTCCCCTTAGCAGAAAAACAGCCCCAAAGCATGATGTTTCCACCCCCATGCTTCACAGTAGGTATGGTGTTCTTGGGATGCAACTCAGTATTCTTCTTCCTCCAAACACGACGAGTTGAGTTTATACCAAAAAGTTCTATTTTGGTTTCATCTGACCACATGACATTCTCCCAATCCTCTGCTGTATCATCCATGTGCTCTCTGGCAAACTTCAGACGGGCCTGGACATGCACTGGCTTAAGCAGGGGGACACGTCTGGCACTGCAGGATTTGATTCCCTGTCGGCGTAGTGTGTTACTGATGGTAACCTTTGTTACTTTGGTCCCAGCTCTCTGCGGGTCATTCACCAGGTCCCCCCGTGTGGTTCTGGGATTTTTGCTCACCGTTCTCATGATCATTTTGACTCCACGGGATGAGATCTTGCGTGGAGCCCCAGATCGAGGGAGATTATCAGTGGTCTTGTATGTCTTCCATTTTCTGATAATTGCTCCCACAGTTGATTTTTTTCACACCAATCTGCTTGCCTATTGTAGATTCACTCTTCACAGTCTGGTGCAGGTCTACAATTATTTTCCTGGTGTCCTTCGACAGCTCTTTGGTCTTGGCCATAGTGGAGTTTGGAGTCTGACTGTTTGAAGCTGTGGACAGGTGTCTTTTATACAGATAACCAGTTCAAACAGGTGCCATTAATACAGGTAACGAGTGGAGGACAGAAGAGCTTCTTAAAGAAGAAGTTACAGGTCTGTGAGAGCCAGAGATCTTCCTTGTTTGAAGTGACCAAATACTTATTTCCCACTATAATATTTAAATTCTTACAATGTGAATTCCTGGATTTTTTTTTCACATTCTGTCTCTCACAGTTGAAGTGTACCTATGATGAAAATTACAGACCTCTGTCATCATTTTAAGTGGGAGAACTTGCACAATCGGTGGCTGACTAAATACTTTTTTGCCCCACTGTAAATATAATTCACTTCACACACTTCACTTGTATGAATGGTACAGTTTAATGTAAGGGTTCTTAACCTTTTTGACGTCGGGGGCCCAACTGTTCCAATACAGAGGGTCCTGGGGCCCACTTCAAATATTAGTCACCTTGCTCTCGATTTGAATCATATTCAACAATTAAAGCTAACATACTTACGGTTTACAACCTTCTCAAATGATATCAAACCATGTGTTAATCACAAAGATAATCATTTAACACATAAAGCTCAGGCTGATTATAGCCAAATATACTGAATGGACTCATAAATAACTGACAAAACTCATTTGCAATACATACAATTGTGTTGTGCTAAAATAAAATAATTTCATAATGAATGTTTCTTAACTAAACGGTCAATAAAATTAAAGTGCAAATTAATATACAGCATCACCAATTTAGTCATGATGTTTGTGCCTAAAAAAAACTTCTCTATGTTTACACTGCAGGCTAAAGTGATCCAAATCTGATTTTTTGTCATTTTATCTGATTTTTTCCCAGTTTTTTAGACTGCAAGTCATTGGCGTTGTTAGGCCTATTTTAGGGGGGCTCAAGCCCCCCTAAAATATTCTTAAGCCCCCCTAAATAATTTGGTGTTTTTTTTTACAAATAAATGCCGACATATTCATTATAAAGTGGCCCAAATATGAATTTAAATAAATAATCATATAACCTGTTATTATTCACTCAGTTTCCCCTCACTTCGTAGCGTAAGGTAGAGAGCCCCTTTCGTGCATCGGTATCCAATCCATTCCACTTGTTCATATAGAAAATGCCCACATCACTCAAATTCCAGCCCGCATTTTCTCTGCGACCTTGCCTGCGGTCCTGCAGGTGTACGAAGCATATTATCTTCCTTTACAATGAGTGAAGCTGCACAAAACCTTGTGTGTGCAATTGTAAATCATTTATTTTTTAAGTTTTGTGTTTCTTGTAGAATCTATATAAAGTAATATACATTAGCCTATTGTTAAAATAATGAAAAAAACATCATTAAATATATTTGTTTTATTGTATTGTTACATTAATAGCTGTTTTATTATTATAGGATGACTTGTTAAACATGTAATAGGATATTCAGAGGGAGGAAAAACCAAGACATTTAATATAAAATGAATAAATACATAAAAAGAAAAAGAAAATATATGGTTAAAAGCCATCGTCCCGGGGAGCATTTCATTTCGTCCCGTGCATTTAAAAATAATAATAATAATAACAATGAATAATTTCTAAGTCTTTGTTAGCCGTTTGTGAAGTTTTGTGCTCGTGCGTAACATTCGCTCGCATCCTGTGCATCTCCTGGGGGCAAAGCCCCCCCTGTCCTTAAAAGCTAGTGACGCCCCTGCTGCAAGTAAAATATTATTTGTAATTTTTTAAATCAATGTCGCTTTCATTCACTTCGATAAAGTTTAAACAAACGAAGTTGACCGGCAGAAAGTCGCTACTAGTACAAAATAAAAGTCGTCACACCTTAAAATGTGTTTTTTTTTTTTTTTTACATGAAAGTACATTTAAAGTAATATAATGTGTATATTTATATTACATTTGAGAGGGTTCTAATGTTTTAATGGCTGTTAAGTAAAGGAGACACAGACATCTGCGGGACCTTTATTTTTCAACTCACATGTAAGCAAATGCACCACAACGTCACTTCCGGTCCTTCAACAATCGCTATTTCTTCGGATTGATTGATTGATTGAGACTTTTATTAGTAGATTGCACAGTACAGTACATATTCCGTACAATTGACCACTAAATGGTAACACCCCAATAAGTTTTTACACTTGTTTAAGTCGGGGTCCACGTAAATCAATTCATGGTAAAAAGTATACACGCAGCTGCCGAAACCCGGGATCGAACCAGGGACCTTTAGATCTTCAGTCTAACGCTCTCCCAACTGAGCTATTTCGGCGTGTATTGCCGATGAAATCCAAATACATATTCATGTGTTACATCTGGCTATTATTTGCCCATTATTGATGAGTGATGCACCGAAAATTAAGTCGTATTAAATAGAAACCAAAACCGGATGTTGTAATGAAATATTCACTTCCGCCGGCGACTGCTTTTTTTTCCCGGCGCACACGAATGACGTCGCTCGCCCAAAGATGACGAAAAAATTACATTCAGGTCGCATCGCGTTTAGACTGAAGTCACATTTGAAAAGATCAGATTCAAAATGGGATTCAGGACTAATTCCTGATGTGACCTGAATCAGATTTGGAGCGTTTTCACTGGCAAAAAAAAAAATCAGATCTGTGCATACTTGCCAACCTTGAAACCTCCGATTTCGGGAGGTGGGGGGCGGGGGCGTGGTCAGGGGTGGGGAGGGGCGTGGTTGGGGGCGTGGTTAAGAGGGGAGGAGTATATTGACAGCTAGAATTCATATATATATATATCTACATCCTGAAAATATGCAAACAAAACTGTGTTTAGATAATTGATACTTCAAACTTGCATAAATAAGTCTTAAGGAATATAACATAACTTGGCTTCTGAGAGCTTCAAAATGTAATGAATAAAATGCTAAAGTTGTTGATAAACAAGCAATTATTTTAATAATTAAATATGGTCATTTTAAATTAATTATGATCATTTAAAATTAATTATTTCAAATATGTTTATTTTAATGTATAATTCTATGGCTGGATGTAATAAGGAGTCAGAAAAAATACAAATAAAAATACAATTAATTTTGATGTTTTTAGCAAAATATAGTAAAAATTTATTTCGTTTTTTTTTTTTTTAAATTAATAAATATATGTATTTTTAGGTAAGATAAAAATAATAATAAAAATTATCTCTAGTCTGGATGATTTAGTTCTTGTCACCCTGTTGTCCTCCCGTGTGAAAAAAGGCTGTCCTCACTCAGGTCCGCATGGAGCTGGAGGGGGCGTGGCCTCCAGCTCCGGCTGAAAATCGGGAGATTTTCGGGAGAATTTTTGTTCCGGGAGGTTTTCGGGAGAGGCGCTGAATTTCGGGAGTCTCCCGGAAAATTCGGGAGGGTTGGCAAGTATGGATCTGTGTCAGGTGAGGGCAAAAAATAAAATAAAATCTGATTTGGTGTGCAGTGGGAACATGTTTACACTGCAGGTCAAAGTGGCCCAAATCCGATTTTATTTTAAATAAGATTTTTTTCCAGCTGACTGTTTACACTGCAAATAAAATTTGATTTTTATCAGACTCCAGTGTAAATGGGCACAGGCCCCACTTGCATGGACACTTGGATAATGTGAAAACCAAAGGAAGTTGACCAGGAGGAAGTCGTTACTACTACAAAATAAAATAAAAGTCAAAACATCTTAAAAATGAGTGTTTTTTACGTGAAATTAATTTAATGTGTGAATGGATGTGTATAGTAGTGATGGGTTGATGAGGCGTCATGAAGCGCTTCGACACATTGCAAAACTGTATTGATACTGTGTCGATACTGTGTCACTAAATACTGACATCTGCTGGACATTAAAAATCCCTACAGGCAACCTATGGACCGACTCAACTGACACTGATTTGATGCCCTAGTACAGGGGTCACCAACCTTTTTGAAACCAAAAACTACTTCTTGGGTACTGATTAATGCGAAGGGCTACCAGTTTGATACACACTTAAATAAATAAATATATTGTCATTTGTAAGTTACACGTAAGTGTGATTTAAACAAGAATACCTAAATAAATTTATATATATAAAAAAATGGGTATTTCTGTCTGTCATTCCGTCGTACATTTTTTTTTCCTTTTACGGAAGGTTTTTTGTAGAGAATAAATGATGAAAAAAAACACTTAATTGAACGGTTTAAAAGAGGAGAAAACACAAAAAAAATTAAAATAACATTTTGAAACATAGTTTATCTTCAATTTCGACTTTTTAAAATTCAAAATTCAACCGACAAAAAGAAGAGTAAAACTAGCTAATTTGAATTATTTTGAAAACATTAAAAAAATAATTTATGGAACATCATTAGTAATTTTTCCTGATTAAGATACATTTTAGAATTTTGATGACATGTTTTAAATTGGTTGAAATCCAATCTGCACTTTGTTAGAATATTTAACAAATTGGACCAAGCTATATTTCTAACAAAGACAAATCAGTATTTCTTCTAGATTTTCCAGAACAAAAATGTTAAAAGAAATTCAAAATACTTTGAAATAAGATTTAAATTTGATTCTACAGATTTTCTAGATTTGCCAGAATATTTTTTTTGAATTTTAATCATAGTAAGTTTGAAGAAATATTTCACAAATATTCTTCGTCGAAAAACCAGAAGCTAAAATATTTATTATTCTTTACAATAAAAAAAATAAATAAATACTTGAACATTGATTTAAATTGTCAGGAAAGAAGAGGAAGAAATTTAAAAGGTAAAAAGGTATATTTGTTTAAAAATCCTAAAATCATTTTTAAGGTTGTATTTTTTCTCTAAAATTGTATTTCTAAAAGTAATAAGAAGCAAAGTAAAAAATAAATGAATTTATTTAAACAAGTGAAGACCCATCCATCCATCCATTTTCTACCGCTTATTCCAAGTGAAGACCAAGTCTTTAAAATATTTTCTTGGATTTTCAAATTCTATTTGAGTTTTGTCTCTTTTAGAATTAAAAATGTCGAGCAAAGCGAGACCAGCTTGCTAGTAAATAAATAACATTTAAAAAAATAGAGGCAGCTCACTGGTAAGTGCTGCTCTTTGAGCTATTTTTAGAACAGGCCAGCGGGCGACTGATCTGGTCCTTACGGGCTACCTGGTGACCGCGGGCACCGCGTTGGTGACCCCTGCCCTAGTATATACAATAATATAAACCAAGTCATTGTATTTCATTTAGCATTATTTCATATCTTCATTTAAATAAAAATATATTTTTATCTTTTTTAGATACAGTCAATAAATAATGTGAACATGTATCATAACATGGAAATCTAAGAGAACGTGTTGTGGATGATTGTGGACTGGGAATTTTTTTAATTTTATTTTTTTACACATTTTTATTAAAAAAAAAAAAAAAAGTTTCAGAAATCAACGGTCAACTTTTACAACTGTGCCATCAGCAGTGTCCTCACTTACGGATTTTTAGTGTGGTTTGCTAGCTGCACTAAAGCGAAATAACAGGCCCTCCAGCGAGTGGTTAAAGCGGCGAGGAAAATTACAAGGACAATACTCCCAGAGATGAGTGCCATGTACACAACTTGCTGCCTAAAGCGAGTACACAACATCCTGAAGGACAGATACCACCCAGCACATGGCATCTTCAACCTGCTACCCTCTGGAAGGAGGTATAGATGGATTGGCGCCAGGACCACCAGAATGTCTCACAGTCTGTATCCCCAGGCTGTGAGACTGCTAAATGAACAGCCTGCCTCTTTGCGTGGGGGAGATGGGGGTTTTCTTTGTGTGAAAAGGATTTGGCTTTTCCGTTGGAATGCCAGATCAATTAGAGCAGCCGGTTAAAATGATCTCCTAAAGCTTTAGTAAAACTTGAAAATATTCCAATTCTGTCTTGATGGTCCTTCTTACTCAGCATATATGTCATCGAAAGAACTTGGGATTGACCAGTAACTTAGATTCCCTGGGAGGAAGAACTGGTCGACGCAACACTAGTGAGGAAGTAGGATGCAGGGTGATAACTAGTGAGGAAGTAGGATGCAGGGTAATAACTAGTGAGGAAGTAGGATGCAGGGTAATAACTAGTGAGGAAATAGGATGCAGTAATGGTATCCTGGTGTGTTTATGCTGAGCGAGGCAGTTTCTGCAATCCTCTTGGCGCTCTCTCTCCCCCCCCCGTGCCCCCCCCACAGTGCTGGCAGGTTGGCAGACAGACCACCATGCATGCGCCAACACAGCTGCCTATTGAGAAGCGGCGTTACGGACACAATGTGAGCCACAGACTTGCTGCATCAACACCACCGACCTTTTTCTGCTGCTGTGGCCGTAAATAAACCATAAATAGCCCTGGTGCCCGGCCCTGGAGTGGCTCAACCACACCAAAACAGCAAGCGGCACTGCAAAGAAGGACAGCATACCCCAGGTAACGTCTACCCAGGTAACATCTACCCAGGTAACGTCTGGATGCTCAGTGCTCAGTGGGAAGGGACTTTTGAAGGATTTTGTGTTCAGCCAATGTCCTATGTAGTGGACATTTTAGGTTTGCATGTTTGAACGCTGACAAAAGACATAGGACCTAAACCAAATGTCCACTACAGAGGACGATAGGGATCAGCATGACTTTCAGCATGTATGTGTGTGGAGTTAGTAAGCTATAAAGGTAAATGCAAATGACATGATGGTGTGTGTGTCGCCTTACAGGAGAGGAGCGACTGAAAGGATGTCGGAACAACAAAGTGCTCCAGAGCAGCTGGCAGCTGGCAAGAGCCAAGGTGGAGCCGGGGCCACATACAAGGTATCGCCTCACCTTCATACATCTTTTTATTACTTTAACCTCTTAAGGCCCAACCTGTTTGTTTACATGCTTTTTTTTTAATTTCTCTTTGCTATTTGGGCTTATTGGACCCTAATCAGAATTAAATCTAAAAATCATCTTTTAATGTGATGTACTTAGTCCATAAGTACACAAACGTGTACTTTATGTTTGGTGACATGCAATTTTTTATTTTTACACTTTTTTTCTCCAAATTCCATTGTATGTTATACTCTTCTGACACCACCAGATGGCAGTATAAGTGTCCACATAAGTGGCCATAAGACCCCAATTCAGTAGTGTACACAATTTTGGAAATAAAAGCTAAAAGGTGCTGTCCACGCATGTGGCCACTAAGCCTTTAGAGGTTAAGCACACTTTTGGAATTTGGATGAAATATTATTAACTACTTGCATCATTTAAATGAACCTAATCAATAAATTAAAGTTGACTTATATAGCCCTAAATCATCAGTGTCTCAAAGGGCTGCACAAGCCACAACCACATCCTCGGCTCAGATCCCATTCTTAAAACAATATTTAGACACAAATACAATTTTATTGACAAAATGTCAATAAAATTGAATGTTTTAATCCAGGGGAGTGAAAGTCAATGAATTAATGATCAATGGCCCCCGGGATTATATTTGATTAGTTTTAGAACCGGCACACAGGCCACAGCCGCCCGCTGCTGTTTTGCACGCACCAATACTCCATCAGTGTTGGCGCTAGGAATTTTCCAAATGGGGACCCCATCAAGTCATAAAAATGGGGCCCTACGGTAAATTTTTGGGGTCCCACTTTTTTGTAAGCGTTTTGAAAACAAATGATAAATGTATGCATTATCCTGTAATATCTCACATTCTATATTGTGTTCTGGAAAAAGGTTGTCATAAATGTTACTGAATTCATTAAAAAAAATATACACAAAAGAAAACACATTTTTATGCATATGTAAATGTATTCAGTTATAAACGTTCATTCACTTTCTTCTTTCCTTCATGGATCTAAAGCAGGAGTGTCAAAGTCATTTTAGCTCAGGGGCCGCGTGGAAGAAAATCTATTCCCAAGTGGGCCGGAACGGTAAAATCATGGCATGATAACTTAAAAACAAAGACATTTCCAGGTATAGCTCGGTTGGTAGAGTGGCCATGCCAGCAACTTGAGGGTTCCAGGTTCGATCCCCGCTTCCGCCATCCTAGTCACTTCGTTTTCAGGAAGTAAGCAGTGTTGCCTAAAATGCAACGGTTTTTCGGTAATTAAAAATTTAGACTGTATTACTAACCGTCGGGAATTTTACCGCGGTTTATCATCATACCGTTTACCGTTACATCGGGGCGGTATAGCTCGGTTGGTAGAGTGGCCGTGCCAGCAACTTGAGGGTTCCAGGTTCGAGCCCCACTTCCGCCATCTTAGTCACTGCCGTTGTGTCCTTGGGCAAGACACTTTACCCACCTGCTCCCAGTTCCACCCACACTGGTTTAAATGTAACTTAGATATTGGCTTTCACTATGTAAAGCGCTTTGAGTCACTAGAGAAAAGCGCTATATAAATATACTTCACTTCACTTTCTTTTACTCTGGCCAAAAATAGAACCAGCACATTATGAAAACGTACAAACTACAAATAATCCTCTGGACAAAACACTTTGAATGTGTTGAAAATTCTGAGGAAATTGGCACAGCTTCAAAAACACAAAGAGCTTAGACTTAGTCTCAGTGTATCTACTAGAGATGCGCGGATAGGCAATTATTTCATCCGCAACCGCATCAGAAAGTCGTCAACCATCCGCCATCCACCCGATCTAACATTTAATCAGAACCGCACCGGCCCGCACCCGCCCGTTGTTATATATCTAATATAGACGATGCAAGGCATTAGTGAGGTTATAAAGCTTTTGCCTGTTAAAGAAAGGAGACTGATCCAATGCAGCACAGACATTCGCGTGCCACGCTGTCACGACCCAGACGCACACCAGTGCGCAATCATATGGGAGCCGCGCTGAGCGCACCTCCAAGCGCGTCTCGCTGCCGGCGACGGCCGGGTATGGGCCCGACGCTCCAGCGCCATCCATTTTCAGGGCTAGTTGATTCGGCAAGTGGGTTGTTACACACTCCTTAGCGGGTTCCAACTTCCATGGCCACCGTCCTGCTGTCTATATCAACCAGGGTGAGCCCCACCCCTTTCGTGAGGGCACTGCGCGGAGTGACCTCTGTTATGTGGGTAACAACATTTAACTATGTATATATATTTCCCAATTGGTTTAACTGCCACCCGCCTGAATCTATTTAAAATCTAATTTTTTTTTATTTCAACCGCCCGACCCGACCCGCGGATAAAATCTAATTTTGTTTTTATTTCAACCGCCCGATCCGCGGATAATCCGCGGATCGGGCGGTTGTGTCCGCAAACCGCGCATCTCTAGTATTTACAAAGCCAGGATTTAACTTGAAGTCCCAGTCTTTCTGGGATTGAACAAAAAACACAACATGTAAATTCTTCTAGGTATCAAACACCTCCTTTGTCATGTCCACGTATCCATCCAGTGCTAACTCAACAAACCCTAAGAAACGAAGGTTAAAACTATTTGAAAGGGTTAAGTTTTCTCGTTTTTGACAGCGACATTACGGGGGATTAAGGATGCCAAATGATCATGTGGTCCAAGCAGAAGACATAAAACAGCAGATTTTAAGTTTCATTTGGGTCGAGGAGGAGTGTCACGTTCAAACACTGAGGACATCTATTAAACAAGACAAAAGGCAAGGAATCAAACAAACAGAATTCAATTTGGACTCAATATTGAGGAGAGACATGGCCACTGCACTCTCTGTACAGTCCTGCACCACGCTCTGACGAAGAAGGTTTTCGTCTCCTCTTTTATTAGATGTTCAATGTTCACGCACCAACACATGTCTCATTAGAAATAGGAAGTATGTAAAACAGTCATTGTTTTCGGTCTCATTGAAGTCCAAGAAGAGGATGTCTCGGGCTGGGCTCTTCCTGGATCCAGCCGGGGCAGGTGTTGGAGGACAATGGATAACCCCTCCCGTCTCCTGACCACGGCAACTTCAAGAGGGCAGCGGGTCGTAAATAGCGTTGACCTCGGTTACCAAATAGTTGGAAGAGAGTTTGTGAAATATTTCAAAGAGAGTTCGTTTAACACTTCAAAGAGAGTTCCTCTGGAAGTTTTAGCAGATCCTGCCATCTGTCCGTGTTGAAATCACAGTGGCGTTTCACGAGCCTTCTTCCTCTTGTTAGGCCTCGAAAGACAGCATTCATAATACAACGTTTCTTTTGTGATAACTTACAAACAATTATTCCAACAAGGAGGAGCCACAGTCACCCTTTACTGTATACCTCTTGCTTGCCTAGCAGAATTGCTATTGTGACATCTAGTGGACACATTTGGAACAACAGTTTCTTTCATTTAAAAAAAAAAAGCAACTTAATCTAATACTTGGCAAACTCATCACGCAGGCCGGATAAAACCTGATCAGGCCCACAGGCCGTACATTTGACATCCCTGATCTAAACTTTACCTGCTGCAGGTATTGTTTTCTATATTTTTATTGTAATATTTTCAGAATGTGTTTGTTCTATTTTTGGCCAAAGTAAGACAAAGAAAACAATCTGAAGTTTGTCTTCATTTTTTAGTTTTAATGCCATGATTTTAATAGTCCGGTGCACACATTTTCCTCCACGCGACCCCTGAGCTAAAATGACTTTGACACCCCTGATTTAATCTAATATACTTAATTTATTTGCTCAAAACAGTTTCCCCTCATATCATTGATATTTTAAATAAGGTTGAAGGTGTCAAGACTTGGACTATGGCGTGGTTTGTTCTCCCGTGGTGCAAATGAACATTTGGACCAGATATGACTTGCAGGTGAATACATATTTAATTTTACAATAACAAAAGGAACAAACTAAAGGCGCGCACAAGGGCGGAAGTACAAAACTTGACTATAAACACAAAACTTGCACAAGGGCAGAAACTATGAACAATTAA